>NC_041387.1:64311662-64312061 GCF_002162155.2 Triticum dicoccoides | reverse complement strand
ACTAGTAGATGTAGTAACATAACTACATCTCGAAGGATTTTAATTTTTGAAGTATTTAACATTTTCTTTTGCTTTTTACAAAACTGAAAAGGCGATCCACCGGGGGGAGGGGGGTAGAGTTTGAAAAAGGACCCTTTAGTCCCGGTTTGAGACACGAACCGGGACTAAAGGGCATCGCACCCTTTAGTCCCGGTTTGTGTCTCAAACCGAGACTAAAGGAAGCCTTTAGTCTCGGTTTGAGACACAAACCGGGACTAAAGGGCACACACCCTTTAGTCCCAGTTCGTGTCCCAAACCGGGACTAAAGAGCTCATTTGATCCGGGACTAATGCCTTTAGTCCCTCTTTGAGACACGAACCGGGACTAATGCCCCCATTCGTGCCGGTTTGTGACTGAACC
>NC_041387.1:64274891-64311652 GCF_002162155.2 Triticum dicoccoides | reverse complement strand
ACTAGTAGATGTAGTAACATAACTACATCTCGAAGGATTTTAATTTTTGAAGTATTTAACATTTTCTTTTGCTTTTTACAAAACTGAAAAGGCGATCCACCGGGGGGAGGGGGGTAGAGTTTGAAAAAGGACCCTTTAGTCCCGGTTTGAGACACGAACCGGGACTAAAGGGCATCGCACCCTTTAGTCCCAGTTCGTGTCCCAAACCGGGACTAAAGAGCTCATTTGATCCGGGACTAATGCCTTTAGTCCCTCTTTGAGACACGAACCGGGACTAATGCCCCCATTCGTGCCGGTTTGTGACTGAACCGGGACTAATGGGCTTATCTGGCCCGAACATATGCCCTGTTTTCTATTAGTGCTTGTTCAGATCCAAGTACTGAGAAATCAATAGGATATTTGATCTTACCACACAAGACCGACATCTCTTCGATCCAAAGCGGTGAAATGGTATCCCTATTTGCAAGATTAATAGTGACATCAATCTCCTCTATGTCAAGAGGTGAAATATCATGCATAACTTCTTGATAGAGAGATAAAATAATAACATTTATACTAGCACCAATATCACATAAACCATGATAACAATGATCTCCAATCTTGACAGAAAAAGGCATGCCAACAACTATTTTATTCTTATCTAACTTATCCTGTTCTTGCATTCGTGTCCGTAGACTCGTCCCCCGTTTGTGAATGGATGCAGAAAAAAATTGGGGTCACCGTTGAAGATGCACTGATACCCTTGGTTGCAGAATGCGGTATATGAAAAGCTGTCCCTCACAAATGGTTATATATTTAGGAGAATGCATATCACATTCCAGATGGTTTTCATACAAAGAGACAATATCGGGGCGTCTACAGCGACTTCGCCGTAGTTAAAACTCTGGATCTCATAGTCTTTTGTGCGAGTTGCGTCGACGTGTGTCGTTGGTGATCTGTCCATTCTCACTACACTTTTTTTAAATATATATTTCCCGCTATCGCGTGTCCCACTGCCACATCGTGCTGCCCGTAAGTCAGGCTTAGATATTTTCGCTCTACATAATCCAATCAAGCAGTGGGGCTAGTTCGCTGCATCCTTATCCGGCACGACTGTCCAAAGCCCGGGCTCGTCATCCAATCTTATCACCCCGAGCGCTGGTTCCGCTCATCGTCGGGTCAAAACAAGCTAACCTCACCGGCACCGCGATTTCCAAGAGGCCACGCCACACCCCGGTCCGATCCTTCATTTGCTAGTACACTGTGTTGGACACTAGCCGTATGTGTACAGGTGTCCGTCTGTGATCTAGAGCGGTGACACAACCCGACGGTGAGCGCATCTCCGTCGCTGCATGATTTAAGTGTCCCCAGTCTCACCTAACTCAGTCGGCCAGTGCACTTGATCTTATCGGTGGGTAGTAGTACGAGCGAGTGACACAAGTTCTTGCACCGATCAGATCCAACTTCTGCGCAAGATGCTGGACAAGCTGTGGGACGACGTGGTGGCCGGGCCTCGCCCGGAGACGGGCCTCGACAAGCTCCGCAGGGCGGCCGCCACCCAACCTCTCGCCATCAACACAGGTACAGTTTACATACGTTAGCACAGAGGTACCGACATGGCCTGAAACTGGAAGAACGTAAGAACTAGCGGTCAGTCTAGCACCAGTGGTTTTCAGAAGAAGATTTGATGTTTAAGCGGAGGATCTATTGGGTTCATTGTGTGAACTGATGGTGGTTTACATGGGTGTTGGTGGAGGTGCAGCTGCAGGGGAGGCGATTAAGCAGTCGCCGTCGATGCCGACGACCCCGACCACGCCGGTGACGCCGTCGTCGTCGACGCCCCCGCGCGGCGGCAGCGTGTGGCGGAGCGTTTTCCACCCCGGGAGCAACCTGGCCACCAAAAGCCTCGGCGCCAACCTCTTCGACCGCCCGCAGCCCAACTCCCCCACCGTCTACGACTGGTACGCTGGCTCATGATCTATCTCACAATATAATATCAGTGTTAATAACACGATCTACTGGGAACTTGAAACGGGTGAACATGGCAAATAGTTAAAACATGGGGAAAAAAATAACGCTGCCACGTACGTTCCATGTCCAGGCTTTACAGCGACGAGACCAGGACCAGGAGCAACCACCGCTAAATAAGAGCCGTCGGCCGAAGAAGAAGAGAGGGTGCTCAACAACTTCTGCGACGCCGCCATGTTTGCTGCTCTTTTGGTTATCTAATCCTGCATAGCGTACGTTGCCGTCCGAGGCTGCATGTGGTTTGTCTTGAGCTTCGTACTACTGTCTACTAGTGCTTGTAACTTTCTTTTCTTATCCCGGTCTGCTCACTGCATGCTAGCGAGTGATGGGTGTGTATGTGTGTACTTTGTGTACGCTCCATGTGTAAATTCTCGTGTGTGTGGTGTGGTGTTCTCAATGTTTAACCACCTACTATGGTAAGACAATAACAGCCTCAGAGCAAGCTTTTCCTTTTTCTGGTATATTTTTCTTAGACAATAACACCATATTTATGAAGGAAAACAATAGACAATACAATGAACGAAGTGATATCCTAGTGGTATCCCAACCCATGAGGGTTCAAGTCCTGGTGCTCGCATTATTTCTAAATTTATATCAGGATTTTCGGTGATACACTTTCAGTGGAAGGGGATTAAAGATTGCACTCGACAATTCTAAAGAAAATACATATGCAAACGCACTCGGCATATTAAAAATTGCATTAGACCAGTGACCAATGGAAAATAAAATACTCCCTCTGTACCGAAATAGTTGTCGTTGCTGGTACAGAGGGAGTAGACACATGCAAATGCGCACATCATATTAGGCTTTGAAGATCGGTTGTGGCGCTGTCTGTTGGAGATAAAAAGTTGCACTGGACCAATTGTAAATAAAATAGACATGTGTAAACGCTCTCATCATACAAGGCTTAGTAGACCACAATACCTTTTTTTTTGGATAAATGACGTTTTTATTATCTTAAAATGTAGCATCAAAGTGATACAAAGCATTAAGAGTATCACCCGGCCTCTGCATAATTAGGATGCACACAACCAAACATCAGTAGTCTGATAAATAGAAAGATAAAAGACCGACAATTCGGCGATAGTAGAGTTCATAGACCGACACTATGCCTATGTCGAAAAAGATGGTGGACCGAGCCGGAGATTATGCTGCCATCCACGTTGGGTAAAAACCTCCGTAGCCACCTGCTCCAACAGCGTACACACCGCCTTGAACAACGATTGGTACTCCGTTTGTTGTAGCGAACACCACGTACGAAGCGAGTGCGTACAACGGAAAATAACCTGCAAAGGAGAAACAATTTTGTCATTAAAAACAACATCATTTCTACATAGCCAAAGCGACCATAGTAAGGCATACGCTCCCACCCTTATTAGTGTTTTGTACCTATTTGAAATACCGTCCAGCCAATGACCAAAAATATTGACAACACTTGTGGACGGATACAAATTTGAGGCTATTTGGATGGCTGACGACGTAGAACGCACAAACTTACAGTGAAAAAAGAGGTGTTTAATTGTCTTGTCGTGAGTACAAAAACAACACTTCTTACTTCCCGACCAGTTGCGTCGTGCAAGGTTGTCTTTTGTTAGCACAACTCCCCTACGGAGATACCACATGAATATTTTGACTTTAAGTGGTACCTTCGCTTTCCAATTTTTTTTGTTATTATTCACTGGTACCTCAGAATGCGTGAGTGCACGATACATAGAGTCTACTGTGAAAGACCCCGATGTAGTAAGGTTCCAGCGAAACACATCACGACCTTGTGTCAGGATAATCGAATCCAGACGGGACAATAGATTATTCCATGACATAAGTCGGGTGCCGATCAAATCCCGCCTGAACGAAATATTTGGCGGGGATGAGCTGAGCACTTGCGCAATAGTATTATTCTTATCGCATGCAATGTTGTATAAGGAGAAAGCTCTGAAGACCACAATAGCTACTGAACCTTTAAGACGAAAGCTCTGAAGACCCCAGTAGCCATTACTCTCTCCATACTAGGCTTTGAAGATCATAGTAGCCACTCATTCCTTAAGACGCAAGCTTTGAAGACCACAATAGCCAATGTCTCGGTGTAGTGAAAATGAGCCGAGCAAGGGTCCTCACATTTGACTTGACGAGTGCGAAAGGTAAGAAAGCTAGCCGAGCCGAGTAAGATCCACTTAGGTAGCTGGAACGTAAGGTCCCTAACAAGTAAGTTACCTGAGGAAGCTAGTTGATACAATGATGAGGAGATGCGTTGATATCCTTTGCGTCCAGGAAACCAAATAAGGGGATAGAAGGCGAAGGAGGTGGAAGACATTGACTATAAACAAGAGTCAAGTATGGCATAGTAGACGTCAAGATTCAAGGGGACCAGATTATCCTCATTAAGATGGTGGCTGGAGAATTCGGTCTCAATGGTATCAGCGCATATGTCCTGCAAGTAGGCCATAGTGAGAACAACAAGAATGAGTTCTGGGAAGGCCTGGAGAACATGGCTAAGAGTGTACCTATTGGCGAGAAACTCTTCATAGGAAGAGACCTCAATGACCACATGGTACATCTAACGCAGGTTTTGAAGGAGTGCATAGGGGCTTTCGCTATGGCATCAAGAATCAAGAAGGAGAAGATGTCTTAAGCTTTGCTCTACCCTACGACATGATCGTAGGCTAACACCCTCTTTAAAAAGAGAGAATAGTACCTAGTGACTTTTAATAGTGTTCAACACTCTAGCTAGATTGATTTCATCCTCTCGAGAAGAGAAGACATGCGTGCTTGCCTAGATTGTAGGTGATACATGGAGAGTGTTGTCCCTGAACATAAGCTTATGTTGGCTGACTTTTGCTTTCAGAACCGTGTCCAGCAGGAAAGGCACACCAAAGACAGTAGAATGAAATGATAGAACCACAAAGGCTCAGACTTTTAAGGAGAGGATCATTAAGGAGGGCCATTGGGAGGAAGAAGGCGATGCAACCAATATGTAGACGAAGATGACGATTTTGCATTTTTTTAGAACGGAGGCTTCCAGCTTTAAATTAATAAAGCCCACAACTAGGTAGAGTAATAGTAATAGTCCTCAGACCAAAAGCCCCTCGGACCACGCATGAGACATACAAGGTTCTAAGCCAAAAGGCAGAGGACATTACATGACCAACAAGCCAAAACAAAGCATGCAGGCTCGCGGTGACAAAAGTAGCCACACTCCCTAGGCGGTGGCTGCAGGCTCCCTAGCGAACGCGTATACTTGCTTGAATCTTTCTTGGACATGCTGCATCAACTCAGAATCCTTTCGCCTCCTCAACGAACTCCACTACTGTAAAAAAGGTTGTATTTGAAGATAACATTAGCCGTATGCGACGTGAAGATGCCTTCAATGGTTAATTTATTTTGAATGTGCCATAATGCCCAAAGGAGTGCCCACGCACAACTCCACATCACTCATAACTTTGCATTCATAAGATGGCTTCAGAGGAGTTTGGAGTGGCCAGGGAAAGTATAGAAGCAAAGCTAAAGGTACCTTGTGGTGGAACAGTGATGTCCAGAAGACTATTAAAGGGAAGAAAGTCTGTTTTAGACACCTACACCTACATAGGAGTGCAAAACACATAGAGAAATACAAGGTGGCAAAGAAGATCGCAAAGCAAGCTGTGAGTGAATTAAGGGCCTGTTCTTTTGGTGGCTTCTAGAATAAGCTGCCCCCTACCCAGCTTATTCTAGAAGCCCAACCAAATTTGTCTTTTAGAAGCCTACTAATTAAAGCTTATTCTAGAAGCCCAAAAAAGCTACCAAAAAAACTGGCCCTAAGAGGTCAGGTGTATGAGGACCTTTACCAGTGCTTAGACACGAAATAAGGAGAAAGGGACATCTATAAGATGACCAAGATCCCAAAGAGGAAGTTGAGGGATATCAACCAAGTCAAATGCATCAACAACGGAGCTGATGCTCCTAGTGAAGAATGAGGAGATTAAGCATAGTGGTGGGAGTACTTTGATAAGCTCGAAGACTACTTTGATGATACCAGCAGGCGCATTGTGCAGCAAATCTAGGAGTTTGGGGTCAAGGAGGCTCCAAAATGGATAAAAAGAGGCAAGGTGATGTGCCCTGATTGTAACCCGTTGAGGTGTGGAGAGGCCATGGAGACATAACAATAGTATGGCTCACTAAGTTTCAACCTTATTTTTCCGGCAAATAAGATACCATAAGATGGAGGCGGAGTATATCAGTACATGTTGGTAGTGGATTTTAACCCTACTTAAGGTTCCACCCCTGTCCCACATGGAATGACACATCACTAGCCATGATCAATCAAAGTCAGTCAAAAGGGAGAAGACCACATAAAAGAATAAGTAAAAGAAGAAGGCAAGAGGGCAAAGGGGCCCGAGCCCAAGAAAGAAGGGTTCACTTGCTTTAGGGTTTGTCCCACTAAAGGGCGGAAAATTACCTAGTTTTACCCTCCCACGTTTATACTTGAAGACTACCCTTGGTCATTTGTCAAGAACCCCTAGGCTATATAAAGCCCCCATGGGCATGTAACCAACTCACTCTCACTTGAATACTCTCAAGTGGAGGGTCACTCTCCTCCTTCCAATCCCCCTTCAAGAGGGCAAACGGAGGCAACAACTCGGAGTCTGAGGGACCTTGTAAGGCTCGGACTAGTCAGGAGTCGTGGGACTTCGAAAACAGCCACACTCCAAGTGCGTTGTGCCTCGGGCACCACTCTTGCCAACCCTCCCATAGGACGTAGATTATGTTCCCATGAGGCGACTGAACCTATCTAAAAAACATTGATGTGCCACTTTATCGAGTGTACGACAACCTTTTACATAAGCTCGTACACACCCACACTAATTTTTGGCAAAGCTACTAAGGATACCCTATTGGAAAGTTGATTCTTCCATGTCAACATTGGAGCCCGAAGCACACGGTGACCGCATCCTTGACGTAGTAGTCGAGGAAGCCCCAAACACCGTCGCCCCCAACAAAGGATTCACCACTCCGAAAACCTCAGCACCCATGCCGGAACTACCTTAAGTACGGGGGCCGAAGGCCACCTCGCTGTAGGAAGCTTCGCCCTGCCGAAGGCCATACAGGACCCGTGCTCCATTGATATGGACTTGAAAGTGCTGTCAGTGTGCCGGATGTCAACATCTACTCCATCCGAGCTTGGCTCGCCTAGCTCCAAGATGACGTTGTTGGCATCGGTCCAAGACCAGGGTGTTCACCCCCGACAATATGGGAGAGCATCCAACTCAAACCCCACCGACGTCACAACCACTCCAGACGAACTACAAGGGAATTGACTTCGGTTGGGGACCTCCGCTTTATGCCGCCTACACCCTCCGACAGTTTTTCCGCCTGCCGTGGCCCCATGGCCCCACCCGTATTGGGGACCACGCCTCACCGTGATCCTGCCATACACAAGAGGGCCGCCGGGAGCAATGCAGGCAGGAGACACTTGCCTTAGGGGGATGAACAAGAGAGTCACCTTTGGAAAGCCAAGCCTGCATGGAGCATGATGAGCGCACTCAGGCCACGTCAGGAGTACTTTGAGATGCCTCCAACAAGAGACTAATGCATAAAAGTTGTCCACGAAGGCCTCTTGGAGTCGCTCCACCAGGAGAGAGTGGAGCCACTCTCGAGGGGCCTTCCAACAGAGAAAGTGATGACTCCCATGGCACCGACATCGTCGCCATAGAGTACAAATGGAGTCTTGCAACGCCCTCTTGACGGAAATAAGGGAGGCGCCCTTCCCCTTCAAGTTTAAGCAACCCTACATCAAGGCTTTCTCCGGGGGCTCCGATCCTTTGTAGTTCCCGAAGGTGTACCCCACAACAATCTGAGCAGCAGGAGGCGGCCCCATGGAGATGTGCAACCTCTTCCCATTCGGGCTCTCCGGGATCGCACATACATGGTTCTTCAACTTGAGGAAGGGTTCCATCTGCTTATGGGAGTGACTCCAAGAGGCCTCGGTGGACAACTTTCAAGGAAACTACGTGCATCCGCTTATGTCGAGTGTGTTGTTCCTCCTTCAACAGAAGACATGAGACTCCATCCATTACTTCAAAAGATTCTCGGGGGTCAGGAGCCAGATCACCTAATACCCCGACTCCACTGTCATCCACGCCTTTCGCCAAGCCTTGTTGCAGGGAGAGCTAAACCGGGCCCTCAGCCGTCGTCCCCCGCGCATAGTAGAGCACCTCTTTGACATGGTGGAAGAGTGCGCAAGGGGCGAGGACAGAGACCGCTGCAAGAAGCGAGCAGAGACCCTCTCACACGAAGGGCAAACTCAAGGCCAAGACAAGGGAGGCAAGGGACAAAGTCGTTCGACAAGCAAGGCGCAACTGTTAGGGCAACATGACATGGCAATTGAGGATGCCACCATAGGCATGGCACCCCTCGACAGACCAGGGGAGAACGGGCACCCACTAGACCCCAACACCACCTGGTCCTTGATCCACAAGAGCACAAACCATTGGACCAGTGACTGTCCAGACCTTGGTGCTCCACCCAAACATTAGGGTGGGTGGCCTCCACAGGACAACCAAGCCTTAGCCTCTCAAAGGGCACCTCTCGACAGGTCGGAGCCAATGCCATCGTGGTCATGAACCGACCCACCCTGAGAGCCGCTGAGCTCCCTTTTCAGCCAGAAGGGCATGTGGTGAACGTCATCCTCGGAGGCTTAGTGTCAGGACAAGGATTGAAGAGGACCCACAAGGAGTATGTGTGTGAAGTGGACATTGCACGGGCCCTAGCTCCCACTCCAGCCCCAAGTGGGCTGAGATCCCCATCTCATTCAATGCAAAAGATGTCAAGGGAATCTGCTTTCCCCATGATGATGCCTTGTTCTTCACCTCCACCATCGACAACTGCCATCTTTCCAGGATCCTCGTCGATGGCATAAGCTTGATACATATCCTATACATGGGCACGCCAAAGAAGCTTCTAGAACCTCGAGGCTGATACTCAGAAGGCACTTTGGAGCTTTCTCTTTACCCCCCTCACAAGCTTTCTGCCAGAGAGATCCATTCAACCCTTGGGATAGATCAAGCTCCTTATGATATTCGGAGATAAGGCGATCATCACATGGAAAAGGGCCGCTTTGATGAGGTGGATCTGGAGCCCTCCTTCAACGCCGTCATAGGGCATGCCACCCTACATCATTTCAATGTCGTTGTCCACCACAACTACCTGTGCTTGAAGATCCCCGAGCCTCAAGGAGTCATCATCGTGTGGGGCAAGCCATCCATCGACCGAAAGATACTCCACATCTAGGAAGCACAGATAGCTACCTCCGAAGTTACCCTACAAAATCTGGTAGGAGAAGCTCACCTCGCCGCCCAAGGTGGTTGCTCATCGCATCCACATGCTAACGACGGATAGGGAAGGAAGGCTGGAGTCTCAATGTTAGAGGGGACACCATTGAGGCCATGAAGGCATATGCTTGAAAGTCGCAACCTGAGGGAGAACTAAAGAGCGTTAACCTCTTTAGCGGAGACGACCCACGCTCAGCCTGAATCGGTTCCGACCTCCTTCCAGAGATAGAGGCCTCCCTTGTTTCCATTCACAGCCAAAATGTGGATATCTTCGCCTAATCACCAACCTACATGAGAGGAGTGCCCCGAGAAGTGAAGGAACATTGCCTCGCCATGAAGCTAGAACACACACCTGTCAAGCAAAAGCCATGCAAATTGTCACCAAATGGCTCGGAGTCATCGAGATCGAGGTGGAAAAGTTTGTGTAAGCGGGCATCATCCTCCACGTCTATCACTCGGACTGGCTGTCCAACCCATGTTGGTCCTGAAGGCAAATGGAAAATGGAGCATGTGCATGGACTTCACCGAGTTCAACAAAGCATGCCCAAATGACGACTTACCCGCTCCCTGGAATCGACCAACTGGTCTACTCGAGGGTAGGGTGCGAGCTTGTAAGCATCATGGATGCTTATTCATGGTACCATCATATTCACATGGTGTAACTCCCATGATGCGGCTATATCTCCCACGTGTCGAGGCACGACTTAGAGACATAACCGCATTGTGTTTTTGTCGCAAGAAGGGTGAAAGGATCGATATAGTTGACTAGAGGAGGGGGGTGAATAGGCAACTAACAATTTTTCGATTTTCTTTATCAAATTAAACTTTGCATCAAAGTAGGTTGTCTAGATATGCAACTAGGTGAGCAACCTATATGATGCAACAAACAACAAGTGCACAACCAAGCAAGGGATACAACACAAATAAGCTTGCACAAGTAAAGGCACGAGATAACCAAGAGTGGAGCCGTTGGAGACGAGGATGTGTTACCGAAGTTCCTTCCTTTTGAGGGGAAGTACGTCTCCGTTAGAGCGCTGTGGAGGCACAATGCTCCCCAAGAAGCCACTAGGGCCACCGTATTCTCCTCACGCCCTCACACAATGTGAGATGTCGTGATTCCACTATTGGTGCCCTTGAAGGCGGCGACCGAACCTTTACAAACAAGGTTGGGGCTATCTCCACAACTTAATTGGAGGCTCCCAACGACACCACGAAGCTTCACCACAATGGACTATGGCTCCGCGGTGACCTCAACCGTCTAGGGTGCTCAAACACCCAAGAGTAACAAGATCCGCTAGGGATTAGTGGGGGAATCAAATTTCTCTTGGTGGGAGTGTAGATCGGGGCCTTCTCAAACAATCCTGAGCAAATCAACAAGTTTGATTGGCTAGGGAGAGAGATCAGGTGAAAATGGAGCTTGGAGCAACAATGGAGCTTTTGGGGGAAGAGGTGGTCAACTAGAGGAAGAAGACACCCCTTATATAGTGAAGAGACAAATCCAACCGTTATCCACTTAGCCAGCCCGTGACTTGCGGTACTACCGCCCCAAACAAGCGGTACTACCGCAAGGGCTCACGGTACTATCGCGGTGTCCCGTGGTACTACCGCTGCTACTGCAGGTGTTAGTCCAGGCCAGAGCCGCAAGGGTTGAGAGTGGTACTACCGCTCCCCCTTGCAGTACTACCGCAAGGCTAGAATGGACTAGCCTGGGAAGGGTGCTGATGAATAAAAATACATCTGTGCCTACTTCCGCTGAAAATCAGATTGTGCAAAAATCCGACACGGTACTAACGCACCTGACGTGCGGTATTACCACGCAGGGAGCAGATGTAAAAAATTACATCCACCCATACTTCCGCTCGTGTTGCTGTGCTAGATCAGGACCCACGGTACTACCGCGCGCATGGGGCGGTACTACCGCGCAGGGGCGCGGATGTGAAAAATTACATCCGCCCCTACAGCCGCACGAGTGGCTGGGTCGGGTCCGAGGCCACGGTACTACCGCTCCTTAAGAGCAGTACTACCGTGGGCACCTAGGTACTACCGCAACGGCGGGTGGTACTACCGTGGGGGCCTGTGGTACTACCGCTCCTAAGAGCAGTACTACCACATGCCTCAGAACAACAACACTAGGAATCCTTCTTTTTGAAAAAATGAAGAAAATGGAGGATGCTCCAAAGCGCAGAGGGAAAGGCGGTGTAAAGGAATAAAAATGTGTACGTGATGATTCCACCCGAACCTTTCCAACGCGGAGCCCCTCTTAATAGTACGGCTTTCCTATGACTCACACCACCTAAAAGAACCGTAGAAAAACGCCGTCTTCAATAGTCTTCGAGGGGCACTAAACCATCTTGTGCCTAGTGACGAATTGTCTGAGAAACTCAAGGCACATGATTAGTCTGCAAAAGCATTGTCATCAATCACCAAAACACCTTAGGGATAAATATGCCCTTACAATCTCCCCCTTTTTGGTGGATTGATGACAATACGGGATTTGCACAAAGGGAAACAATATAGAACATATGCAAACCCCACAACTCCAAAATATAGACGAGCTCCCCCTAGATGTGTTCTATCTAGATAAGTGCTTTGGACTGCACAACACGTATACTAGGATCAACACTCCCCCTATATTTTGTAAACAAGGCATATTGGCAACAATAAGGCTAACACTAGACAATATGATAAATATGAGCATAACATAACTAGCACAGTATAACATAAGCTCAAGTAAGGTACGATAGGGTGCATATGTCTTACACCATATGATAGACCAGGTCTCATGAGAAAACTAAACCAAAGCAAGCAGGGTTCAATGGAACAAACGCGAGCAAAGCAAACACACGCACGACACAAGACTCCCAAATCCCTACACTCTCTCCCCCTTTGGCATCGAGACGCCAAAAATGAAGAGAGGACACCTACAACACAAGTGGTGGCTCAAGCGGAGTAATCAGACGCATGCTCCTCCTCAGACTCGGCAGCGGGAACGGTCTCCTTGTCGTCCTCCTCAGAATCAGTCCACTAGTAGCCTTGTTTTGCGATCCACTCAGCCTCTGGAGTGATGCGGTCCTCAGAGCCGCCAGAAACATCCTCTCCAAAGAGGCTCATAATCTTCTTGTCGCGGCGGCGACTCTCCTTGGAGGCAACATGATTCTTGTACCGCCCCTTTGCCTGCATGCAGAATAAGGTCTTCATCTTGTTCTTCAGCCTCTTAGCCCAAGATGGCTCAGAGGTTGGAGGGATGAAACCCTCAGAGCTATCCTCGTCTGCTGACTCCTCCTCATCTTCATCTGCATCCACATCCATGGCAGCCGCTGCCTCAGCATGAGAAGTGGTGTTACCCCACTGAGTCTTGACAAGGAGCCGGATGGGCTCATGCCGAATCCAATCAGGGGCCTCAAAGTCATCCTGAGGGTAGAGCTTCTCCCAAGTAGCTGAGATCAATTGAAACAGATAAGGTCCATAGATGGGGACCTTACGGTTGAAGACCGCAAACCGAAGCTCACACCACATGATATGTGAGATATCAAGTGGTAGCGTCTGAGAGTTGCGCGCTTCCTCACACTAGAGCAGCATGTCCACAAGGTAAGCATGCACCTTGTCCTTGTCACCAATGCGCGGGAAGAGGGAGTTGTGGAAGATCCGGTACATGATGTCCAAGAATGAGTTGAGCACCCAAGATGACTTGCCACTGGAGAGCTTCTTCTCAATAAAGAAGGGCTGAAGCTTATTCTTGTTGGCTGACTCTGGATTAGCATGAGGACGAACACCTTGGGGTGTGGTGAGCCCCTCATTCGGAACACCAAGCAAAGTCATGAACTCCTTCCATGTAGCAGTCAGCTGCCGACCATTGGTCATCCAAGTCATAGTCCGGTCCTCATTAGGATGAAAGTACACCAATGCAAAGAACTGAGCCACAATCTCAGGATCATAGTCTTTGTGAAAAGAGATGATATTCTCAATGCCAAACTGCTCAATAAGATCCAGAGCCTCACCAAAGTAGTCCCGGTACTTCTCTTCCCTCATGTGATGCATGTCGATCTAGTGCACATCCACATAGATGTTGCGCTTGGCCTTGATTACATTCAGATAAATGAGATTCTGCTGCTTGCTCCAGAACAGCTCATTCCCTCAAAAGTTGGCACAAGGGTTCACATAGGGATTGATCTTCTGTCAAGAGATGAACTCAGCAAGTGGTATCTCATCCATACCCATATTGGGTTCCGTGTCCTTTGTGGCGGTGGTCTTGGTTCTACGTTGGGGGCCACTGGAGCCCTCAAGAGCTTCATGTTGATTGCGCAGACGCTTGGAGCCCGTGTCACGACTTGGATTGGAACGGCGAGCAGGAGCACCTGAGCCACACACCACAAAGCAAACACGCAAGAGACACAAGAAGGTTTAGTGCAAAAACGCAACAAAGCATGGAAATAAGTAGAACTCGCACTTGATAATTTCCACATGAGAGATTTGACACAAATGGTAGCACTGCTTGGTCGTGCGGAACTAAACACGGGGCAACATATCAAGTACTATCTCAATGCATTACTACTCCCCGACATCCTACTCTTGGACAAATTTAGCCTAAAATCTCAAGAACCACATGCATCTCCCCGAAGACCTAGAAACAAAAGAACAAACCAACAAGAGATGGATTTGGGGAGAAACCTTGGTCCATGGCAAGGGGACGTGGTGGGGAACAATCCCACCAGTCGGAATCCGAGGAGAGTGGACGGGGACGGAGATCCGGCGAGGGCATCCGGCGCAGTTCGTGGGCAGGAGAGAGAGAGGCGGCATGGGGAAGAAAGAGTTAATGGGTATGGGGGAGTTTTAACTCCCCCTACCCGCTCTTAACCCCAACGCGCTTGCTACTCTATGGTAGTAACGCGCGTCCTCGCGGTAGTACCGCCCGGGCGGAAGTACCGCGCCGTGGGCGGTAGTACTGCTCCACCAGCGACAGTTAAAAATTACCGCTGTGATGGTTGCGGTAGTACCGTGTCCTCAGGTAGTACCGTGGCATGCCACGGTAGTACCGTGAACCCAAGAAAATGCAGTTCCAGCCAAAGGAAGAAACAACTTTGCACAAAACCTCCAAGCGAATGAACACACACCAACGAGCTGCAAAACTAGGCACCACAAGCACAAGCTAGGCACGAAGAGAGAAAAAAACAAGAGACAACAAGGACAAAAAAACGAGAACCAACCTCTCCAAGGAGAGGGCGGTGACCGGAGCCACCTATGTTTGAGTCGATTGGTATGGCGCCGCGAAGAATTATCCTTAGGCCCATGACCAAAACTCGTCTTTGAAGCACAAGTACCATAAAGAATGGCGAATGTGAAAGAGTTGATCAATTTATGCATAATGGGGGGAGGGAGAGTTCATTGAGAGAACAATACTCCCCCTATGTCCATGCCTACACCTAAACTAGACAACAAATTGAGTGTGGTAGGGTGTGCAAGGGTTCAAGTCACGTTGCTTGAATCAATGATATTTAGCTCATGCCTTAACTCACGAAATCTTTCTTCATCCAAGGGCTTCATGAAAATATCTGCAAGGTTATCATGAGTTTTGACATACTTGAGCTCGATCTCCCCTCACCTAATATGATCCTGGATGAAGTGATACCGAATCTCAATATGCTTTGTCTTGAAGTGTTGCACCGGGTTGAGAGAAATCTTGATGGCACTTTCATTGTCACACCAAAGAGGCACTTTGTCACAAATGACACCGTACTCCTTTAAAGTTTGCCTCATCCATAAGAGTTGTGCACAACTACTACCGGCCGCCACATACTACGCTTCGGTGGACGAGAGAGACACACAACTTTGCTTCTTGGAAGACCAACTCACCAAAGAGCAACCAAGAAATTGGCACCCTCCGGAAGTGGACTTCCTATCCACTTTGTCTCCCGCCCAATCGGAATCCGTATATCCTTCTAGCTTGAAGTTTGCTCCTCTTGGGTACCATAAGCCAAAGTTTGGGGTATGAGCCAACTATCAGAAGATTCGCATGACCGCCACAAAGTGGCTTTCCTTCGGTGCGGCTTGAAACCATGCACACATTCCCACACTCAACATGATATCCGGTCTAGATGCACAAAGGTAAAGCAAGGAGCCAATCATGGAGCGATATACCTTTTGATCCACCGCTTTACCATTGGGATCAATGTCGAGTTGGCACTTGGTGGGCATTGGAGTAGAAGACGACTTGACATCGCTTAGCTTGAATCTTTTTAACATGTCTTGAGTGTATTTGGCTGGTTGATGAAGGTACCTTCTCTTATTTGCTTGATATCGAAACGAAGGAAGAACTTCAACTCTCCCATCGAACACATCTTGAACTTAGAGGTCATGAGAGCGGCAAATTCCTCATTGAAAGCTTTTTTAGGGGAACCAAAGATAATATCATCAACATATAGTTGGCATACAAATAACTCCCCTTTGACCTTGTTAGTAAAAAGAGTGGGATCGATTTGCCCAACCTCAAATCCACGATCTTGCAACAACTCGGTAAGGTGGTCATACCACGCACGTGGGGATTTCTTAAGGCCATAGAGTGCCTTATCAAGTTGATACACATGATCTGGGAAGTAGGGATCCTCGAACCCGGGGGTTTGCTTGACATAAACCAACTCATTAATAGGGCCATTAAGAAAAGCACTCTTCACATCCATTTGTTGTAACTTAAGGTTGTGATGGGAAGCATATGCAATCAACAAACGAATGGATTCAAGGCGAGCAATGGGAGCAAAGGTTTGACCGTAGTCGATACCCTCGACTTGAGAATAGCCTTGTGCTACCAATCTTTCCTTGTTGCGAACGATGTTCCCATGAGCATCTTGCATGTTCTTGAATATCCACTTGGTTCCAATGACATTGTGGTTCCCCGATGGCCTTGGCACCAATCTCCACACCTTGTTGTACTCGAAGTTTTTGAGTTCTTCATGCATGGCATTGAGCCAATCCGAATCTTCGAGCGCCTCATAGACCTTTTGGGGTTCAACACAAGAGACAAACGCGTGATGTTCACAATAGTTTGCTAATTATCTATGAGTGCTTACCCCCTTTCTTAGGCTTCCAACCACATTCTCCATGAGATGACCTTTGGTGGTGAGCTTGGAAGCAATCTTCGCGAACCGACGCTCTAATTCCTCCTCGGAAGTGGAAAGAGGAGGGGAAACTTGATCATCTTGAGCGCCGTCTTGAGATTGCTCTTGATCTTGAACTTGCTTGAAAGGGAGAACTTGATCTTGGGCATCATTTAGAGGTTCACCACCATTTTGAGGTTGATCTTGCCCTTGATCTTGTTCATGAGATTGAGGGCCTTCACTTTGTTCTTCGGAAGCGTGTGGGTCTTGGGTTGGTGATGGCTCCACTTGAGTGGAGCATTGTCCTTCTCTTTCGGCCACAAGGGGTTCCTCAATGGGTAGGATATGACCCACATCCATTCTTCTTATGGCTTGGGGAGGAATTTCATCACCTACATCACAAGTACCACTTTGCTCCACTTGGGAGCTGTTATTATCATCAAACTCTATGTTACACGTCTCCTCAATGAGTCCGATGGACTTGTTGAGGACACGGTAAGCATGAGAGTTTGTAGCATAACCAACAAATATGCCCTCATAAGCTCTAGCCTCAAATTTAGACAAACGAACACCTTTCTTGAGAATGAAACACTTACACCCGAACACCCGGAAGTACTTGAGGTTGGTCTTGTTACCGGTAAGTATTTCTTAAGGAGTCTTGTTCAAGCCTTTGCCGAGATAGAGCCAATTGGATGCATGACATGTTGTGTTGATGGCTTTAGCCCAAAAGTTGTATGGAGACTTGAACTCCGCCATCATGGTCCTTGCCGCATCTATCAACGTCTAGTTCTTCCTCTCCGCGACATCATTTTGTTGAGGGGTATATGGTGCAGCATATTGATGTTTGATCCCCTCATCACTAAGAAACTCATCCAAGGTGTAGTTCTTGAACTCGGTGCTGTTGTCACTTCTTATTGTCAAGATCTTTGCATCATGTTGATGTTGAGCTTCATTTGCAAAGTTGATGACGGTTTGTTGAGTCTCACTCTTCCTCTTGAAGAAAAATACCCAAGTGTACCTCGAATAATCATCCACAATCACCAAGCAATACTTTCTACCCCCAAGACTATCAAAGGATGGAGTCCCAAAGAGATCCATGTTAAGGAGCTCCAAGGGTCTCTTCGAGTAGATGATAGTCGTGGGAGGGTGAGCCTTTTCATGAAGCTTTCCTTCGATACAGGCACTGCAAGCACAATCTTTGGAAAAACTAACATTTGTTAGTCCACGGACATGGTACCCCTTGAGAATACTTTGCAAAGATCTCATATTGACGTGGGCTAAACAGCGATGCCACAACGATCCCACATCAACTTTAGCCATTAGGCATGTCGCGGTCTTAGTGGGTCGCTCCGAAAAGTTAATCACATAGAGACCATTCTCGACATGCCCAACAAAGGCTACTTTAAGAGTCTTGCTCCACAAGAGGACCACGGTATCAATATCAAATAAAGTGGCAAAGCCCATGAGCGCAAGTTGACGAACGGAAAGTAGATTGTACGCAAGGGACTCAACAAGCATGATTTTCTGGATCGTTAGATCATGAGAAATGACGACCTTGCCAAGACCCAATACCTTAGAAGACGAGGCATCACCCCACTCGACATTGGTGGGCATAGATGGGATCTTGTGCACGTCCACCACCAAGTCCTTGCTCCGGTCATATGATTTGTTGCTCCACTATCGAGCAACCATGATCCCCCACCAGAAGCAAACACCTACAAGAGATAAATGCTTGGTGTTAGGTACCCATTTAGTAATGGGTCCTTTGATGTTAGTAACAAGGGTCTTAGGAACCCAAATAGACTATTCAATGTACTCCTAAGAAGAACCAACAAATTTAGCATAAACATGCCCATCACTAGCACGACACAACACATAAGAAGGGTTAAAGTCACCGGCTTTGTTGGAGGAGGTGGCTTTGCCCTTTTTGACATCACCACCATTCACATTGTTCTTATTCTCCTTAGGAGCACCCTCTCCCTCCTTCACAAACGTTTTCTTGAGAGGAGGAGGTCGTTTTGCCTTGTCGTTCTTCTTCTTGTTCTTGGACTTGGGTGCGAACCCAATTCCCTCCTTGGCCACAACTTCCTTTTGATTGCTCAAAAGGTCATTGAGGTTCTTCTCACCTTGTATAAATGTCACAAGGCCTTTCTCAATTTGCTCCTTTAACTTGGCATTCTCCTCCACAAGATGCACATGCTCACAACACGGGTTAGTGGCATTTGCATTATCAATTAATACCATATGAGGAAAAGTGGCCTTTTCTTTGGTTAGCTTCACTTGGAGTTGATCATGAGACTCCTTGAGGCTAGCATGAGCACCCTTCAAGACCTTGTGGGCCTTGTCGAGTATATCAAACTCCTCCTTGAGTCTAGCATGGTCAACCCCAAGTTTAGCCTTGTCGGAAGTTAGCACACGAGATACAACAAGAGCATGATCAAGATCTTTCTTTAATTTAGCATGGTCATCATTGTGTGACTCCTCAAGAGCCAAACGATGACCATGCTCTTCCTCAAGAGCATTAGAGAGATCCGATATCTCATCGGCATAGTCACTACTATGACCTTCCATCTTAGAGATGGTTTCTTCATGAGCCTCGATCATGTCATTGGCTTCACCAAGTTGTTCCAAGAGAGCAACAAAGTGCTTCTTGGATTTGCCCTTGAGTTTAATCATAAAAGACTGAAATTCATTCATCTCTTCATTAGACCCCTCATTTTCATCAATGCAATCCGTCAAGGAGGGATTAGTCATCATGGTGGTTTTCATGTTGGGGGTTACCTTGTTAGTGGCTTTAGCCATGAGGCACTTGGCGGTGATGTTCTCGTTGGGTGAATCGAAGAGAGACACCAGGGGAGTTGTGGCAATGGCAACAGAAGCCATGGCCATTGCTTCTCCATCTTCATCATCATCGTCATACTCATGGTATTCTTCTTGGACCACTAACCCTCGAGTAGAAGTCTTTTTGGTGAAGTTGTTCTTGTTGGGGAAGGACTTGGCTTTGTCTTTTTGAATGAGCTTGCCACCATTGTCTTCCCGCTTCTCGTAAAGACAATCCACAACAAAGTGACTCACATTGCCACAATTGTAACAAGTTCTCACTCGTTGCTTGCCCTTGAACCCACTTGAATTGTTCTTGTTGAAATTGGGCCTTGTGTTCTTCTTGCTCCAAAATTGCCTTGAAGCAAGAGCCATGTGCTCATGATAATCATACTTTGTATCATCGGGATTGCCCTCCTCATCTTCCTCTTCTTCCTCTTCTTCCACAATGACCTTGGCCTTCAAGGCAAGATTGGACTTCTTTGTTCTTTGAGAACGGAGCACCGCGTTGGCGGCGGTCTTGTCCAAGATGCTCATTGCAACAAACTCATCCAACACTTCACTTGAGGTCATGGAGTGGAACTCCGGTCTTTGACGGATGATGGAGGAAATGGACTTGTTGTAGGGCATCATGGCCTCGAGGAACTTGCGCTTGATCCAATTGTCATCCGTGTCCTTTCTCCCATGATCTCGGAGTGAGACCGCGAGTTTGGTTACTCTCCGAAAGAGCTCACAAGGTTCTTCATCTTCTTTCATTGCAAACTCATCGGCTTCATCTTGCACCACTTCATAGTTGGAGCATTGAATGCTTGCGCTTCCCCGATAGAGAGACACAATGCAATGCCATGCATCTTTGTCCATGGCGTAGGGTCGAAGATGAGGGAGATCTTCGGGGAGAATAGCATCTTGGATGATGAAGAGAGCATTCTCATTGAATTAATTATCCACGACTTCTCTAGGGGTGAAGTTGCTTCGGTCATGTGGATAGAAACCTTCTTCAATGATTCTCCAAAGATTAGTATTCACATGATTTAGATGACGCTTGAAGCGATACACCCAAGAATCAAAATCCTCATTTTTCACAATCTTAGGAGGAGGGCTGGCATGATTTAAATGAGTAGAGGGAATCGGTCCTCCATAAGTTGGAGGCTCCACATGGGAAAAGATGTCGGTGCCATTTTGACCACTAGTAGAAGGACCCTTTTCACTATTAGTTTCCCCCTTGTCGGAGCTAGCATGCGTCACCTTGTTAGTGGGATCACCCACTTTTATAGGCGAGGTAGATAGTTTAAGTCCTTCTAAGAATTTATTAAACATGCTTTCAACCTCGGTCGTCATGGAGGTTTTCAATGTGTCCAAAGCCACATTAAATTCCTCACGAGAGACCGCGGTTCCCCATCGGCCGTAGACGAGCTCGGATTCACACCGGAGTGCTCCTCCCCACCGTCTATGGTGTCAACCATACTCTTCGGACGACAAAGTCTTTAATAAAGAGACGAGGCTCTGATACCAATTGAAAGGATCGATATAGTTGACTAGAGGGTGGGGGGTGAATAGGCAACTAACAATTTTTAGCTTTTCTTTACCAAATTAAACTTTGCATCAAAGTAGGTTGTCTAGATATGCAACTAGGTGAGCAACCTATATGATGCAACAAACAACAAGTGCGCAAGTGATGACCCACAAGTGTAGGAGATCAATCGTAGTCCTTTCGATAAGTAAGAGTATCGAACCCAACGAGGGCAGAAGGAAATGATAAGCGGTTTTCAGTAAGGTTTTCTCTGCAAGCACTAAAATTGTAGGTGATAGATAGTTTTGCGATAAGATAAATGGTAACAAGTAACAAGTAAATAAAATAATTAAAGTGCAGCAAGGTGGCCCAATCCTTTATGTAGCACAGGATAAGCCTGGACAAATTCTAATAATGAGAAAGGAGCTCCCGAGGACACATGGGAATTATCGTCAAGCTAGTTTTCATCATGTTCATATGATTTGCGTTCGGTACTTTGATAATTTGATATGTGGGTGGACCGGTACTTGGGTACTGCCCTTACATGGACAAGCATCCTACTTATGATTAACCCCTATTGCAAGCGTCCACAACTACAAAAGAATTATTAAGGTAAACCTAACCACAACATTAAACACATGGATCCATATCAGCCCCTAACGAATCAACGCATAAACTAGGGTTTAAGCTTCTGTCACTCTAGCAACCCATCATCTACTTATTACTTCCCCAGGCCTTCCTCTAGGCCCAAATCATGGTGAAGTGTCATGTAGTCGATGTTCACATAACACCACTAGAGGAAAAGACAACATACATCTCATCAAAATATCGAACGAATACCAAATTCACATGACTACTAATAGCAAGACTTCACCCATGTCCTCAGGAACGAATGTAACTAATCACAAAGCATATTCATGTTCATAATCAGAGGAGTAATAATATGCATAAAGAATCTGAACATATGATCTTCCACCAAGTAAACCAATTAGCATCAACTATAAGTAGTAATCAACACTACTATCAATCCACAGGTACCAATTTGTGGTTTTGATACAAGATTGGATACAAGAGATGAACTAGGGTTTTGAGAGGAGATGGTGCTGGTGAAGATGTTGATGGAGATTGACCCCCTCCCTATGAGAGGATCATTGGTGATGACGTTGGTAATGATTTCCCCCTTCCGGGGGGAAGTGTCCCCGGCAGAACAGCTCCGCCAGAGCCCTAGATTGGTTCCGCCAAGGTTCCGCCTCGTGGCGGCGGAGTTTCATCCCGTAAGCTTGCCCACAATTTTTTCCATGGTAAAAGCGATGATATAGCAGAAGATGGACACCGGAGGCCCACCAGGGGGCCCAGGAGATAGGGGCGCCCCTGTCTCCTGGACAGGGTGTGGGGCGCCTGGTGTATTTCTTTCACTCAGAAATTCTTATTAATTCCAAAAAGTTATTTCGTGGAGTTTCAGGACTTTTGGAGTTGTGCAGAATAGGTTTCCAATATTTGCTCCTTTTCCAGCCAGAATTCCAGCTGCCGGCATTCCCCCTCTTCATGGTAAACCTTGTAAAATAAGAGAGAATAGCCATAAGTATTGAGATATAATGTGTAATAACAGCCCATAATGCAATAAATATTGATATAAAAGCATGATGCAAAATGGACGTATCAACTCCACCAAGCTTAGACCTCGCTTGTCCTCAAGCGGAAGCCGAAATCGAAAAATATGTCCACATGTTTACAGATAGAGGTGTCGATAAAAATAAAATATGGACATGAGGGCATCATGATCATTCTTATAACAACAACATATATAGATTTTATCATATGAATTCCTACGCTCAAGTAACAATCAATCCACAATGTCAAGTATGATTCAAAAACTTCATTGGGAACTAATAAACTATAATCTCAGTCATTGAAGCAATTGCAATTTATCGTAACATCAGAAAGAGTCAACAATAGAGCTTTTCAGCAAGTTCACATACTCAACTATCCTGTAGTCTTTTATAATTGCTAACACTCACGCAGTACTTGTGGTTATGGAGTTTCAGCCGGACACTGAGAAAGATAGGGGCTTATTGTGTTGCCTCCCAACGTATTCACCTTTAGGTGATGTCAATAATAATAGCCCATGCTAACTAACATCCAGTTGGATATATTATATCATGATCTTTCAAACACGAGGAGCTTGCCAAATGATAAAATGAAAAAGGAAAATGTGAGGATCACCTTGACTCAAGCACAAAGTAAAAACATAAAGTAAAAGATAGGCCCTTCGCAGAGGGAAGCAGAGGTTGTCATGTGCGTTTAGGGTTGATGCACAAAATCTTAATGCAAAAGAACGTCACTTTATATTGCCCCTTGTATGTGGACCTTTATTATGCAGTCTGTCGCTTTTATTACTTCCACAACAAGTTCGTACAAAGCTTATTTTCTCTGCACTAATAAGTCATACATATTTAGATAGCAATTTTTATTGCTCGCAACATGACAACTTACTTGAAGGTGAAGGAAATATGCCCTAGAGGCAATAATAAAGTTATTATTTATTTCCTTATTTCATGATAAATGTTTATTATTCATGCTAGAATTGTATTAACCGGAAACATGATACATGTGTGAATACATAGACAAACACATAGTCACTAGTATGCCTCTACTTGACTAGCTCATTAATCAAAGATGGTTATGTTTCCTAACCATAGACATGTGTTGTCATTTGATTAATGGGATCACATCATTAGGAGAATGATGTGATTGACATGACCCATTTCGTTAGCCTAGCACTTGATCGTTTAGTATATTGCAATTGCTTTCTTCATGACTTATACATGTTCCTGTAACTATGAGATTATGCAACTCCCGTTTACCGGAGGAACACTTTGGGTACTACCAAACGACACAACGTAACTGGGTGATTATAAAGGAGTACTACAGGTGTCTCCGAAGGTACATGTTGAGTTGGCGTATTTCGAGATTAGGTTTTGTCACTCCGATTGTCGGAGAGGTATCTCTGGGCCCTCTCAGTAATGCACATCACTATAAGCTTTGCAAGCAATGTAGCTAATAAGTTAGTTACGGAATGATGCATTACGTAACGAGTAAAGAGACTTGCCAGTAACGAGATTGAACTAGGTACTGGATACCGACGATCGAATCTCGGTCAAGTAACATACCGATGACAAAGGGAACAACGTATGTTGTTATGCGGTTTGACCGATAAAGATCTTCGTAGAATATGTAGGAACCAATATGGGCATCCAGGTTCTGCTATTGGTTATTGACCGAGAATGGTTCTAGGTCATGTCTACATAGTTCTCGAACCCGTAGGGTCCGCACGCTTAACGTTACGATGACAGTTTTATTATGAGTTTATAAGTTTTGATGTACTGAAGTTTGTTCGGAGTCCCGGATGTGATCACGGACATGACGAGGAGTCTCGAAATGGTCGAGACATAAAGATTGATATATTGGAAGCCTATGTTTGGACATCGGAAAGGTTTCGGGTGAAATCGGGATTTTACCGGAACCCCGGGGGGTTACCGGAACCCTCCCGGGGGTTAATGGGCCTTAGTGGGCCATGAGGGAGAAGAGGAGGGCCGGCCAGGGCAGGCCGCGCGCCCCCTCCTCCCTAGTCCGAATAGGACAAGGAAGGGGGGGGCGGCGCCCCCCTTTCCTCTTTCCCCTCCCCCCTTTCCTTCTCCACCAAGGCAAGAGGGGGGAGTCCTACTCCCGGTGGGAGTAGGACTCCTCCAGGCGCACCCCAAGGGGGCCGGCCGCACCTCCCCCTCCCTCCTTTATATATGGGGGCAGGGGGGCACCCCACAAGAACACAAGTTGATCTACGGATCGTTCCTTAGCCGTGTGCGGTGCCCCCCTCCACCATATTCCACCTCGGTCATATCGTCACGGAGTTTAGGCGAAGCCCTGCACCGGTAGAACATCATCATCGTCACCATGCCGTCGTGCTGACGGAACTCATCCCCGAAGCTTTGCTGGATCGGAGCCCGGGGATCGTCATCGAGCTGAACGTGTGCTGAACTCGGAGGTGCTGTACGTTCGGTGCTTCGATCGGTCGGATCGTGAAGACGTACGACTACATCAACCGCGTTGTCATAACACTTCCGCTTACGGTCTACGAGGGTACGTGGACAACACTCTCCCCTCTCGTTGCTATGCCATCACCATGATCTAGCGTGTACGTAGGAAATTTTTTGAAATTACTACATTCCCCAACAGTGGTATCCGAGCCAGGTTTTATGCGTTGATGTTATATGCACGAGTAGAACACAAGTGAGTTGTGGGCGATACAAGTCATACTGCTTACCAGCATGTCATACTTTGGTTCGGCGGTATTGTGAGATGAAGTGGCCCGGACCGACATTACTCGTACGCTTACGCGAGACTGGTTTCACCGTTACGAGCACTCGTGCTTAAAGGCGGCTGGAGGGTGTCTGTCTCTCTCACTTTAGCTGAATCGAGTGTGGCTACGCCCGGTCCTTGCAAAGGTTAAAACAACACCAACTTGACAAACTATCGTTGTGGTTTTTGATGCGTAGGTAAGAACGGTTCTTGCTAAGCCCGTATCAGCCACGTAAAATTTGCAACAACAAAGTAGAGGATGTCTAACTTGTTTTTGCAGGGCATGTTGCGATGTGATATGGTCAAGACGTGATGCTATATTTTATTGTATGAGATGATCATGTTTTGTAACCGAAGTTATCGGCAACTGGCAGGAGCCATATGGTTGTCGCTTTATTGTATGAAATGCAAACACCCTGTAATTGCTTTACTTTATCACTAAGCGGTAGCGATAGTCGTAGAAGCAATAGATGGCGTAACGACAACGATGCTACGATGGAGATCAAGGTGTCGCGCCGGTGACGATGGTGATCACGACGGTGCTTCGGAGATGGAGATCACAAGCACAAGATGATGATGGCCATATCATATCACTTATATTGATTGCATGTGATGTTTATCCTTTATGCATCTTATCTTGCTTTGATTGACGATAGCATTTTAAGATGATCTCTCACTAAAATTATCAAGAAGTGTTCTCCCTAAGTATGCACCGTTGCCAAAGTTCGTCGTGCCCAGACACCACGTGATGATCGGGTGTGATAAGCTCTACGTCCATCTACAACGGGTGCAAGACAGTTTTGCACACGCGGAATACTCAGGTTAAACTTGACGAGCCTAGCATATGCAGATATGGCCTCGGAACACGGAGACCGAAAGGTCGAGCGTGAATCATATAGTAGATATGATCAACATAGTGATGTTCACCATTGAAAACTACTCCATCTCACGTGATGATCGGTTATGGTTTAGTTGATTTGGATCACGTGATCACTTAGATGACTAGAGAGATGTTTGTCTAAGTGGGAGTTCTTAAGTAATATGATTAATTGAACTTGAATTTATCATGAACTTAGTCCTGGTAGTATTTTGCAAATTGTGTTATAGATCAATAGCTCGCGTTGTTGCTTCCCTATGTTTTTGCTTCCCTATGTTTTTATATGTGTTCCTAGAGAAAAACTATGTTGAAAAATGTTAGTAGCAATGATGCGGACTTGGTCCGTGATCTGAGGTTTATCCTCATTGCTGCACAGAAGAATTATGTCCTTGATGCACCGCTAGGTGACAGACCTATTGCAGGAGCAGATGTAGACGTTATGAACGTTTGGCTAGCTCAATATGATGACTACTTGATAGTTTAGTGCACCATGCTTAACGGCTTAGAATCGGGACTTCAAAGATGTTTTGAATGTCATGGACCATATGAGATGTTCCAGGAGTTGAAGTTAATATTTCAAGCAAATACCCGAGTTGAGAGATATGAAGTCTCCAACAAGATCTATGGCTAAAAGATGGAGGAGAATCGCTCAACTAGTGAGCATGTGCTCAGATTGTCTGGGTACTACAATCGGTTGAATCAAGTGGGAGTTAATCTTCCAGATAAGATAGTGATTGACAGAATTCTCTAGTCACCATCACCAAGTTAGTAGAACTTTGTGATGAACTATAGTATGCAAGGGATGACGAAAACGATTCCCGAGCTCTTCGTGATGTTGAAATCGATGAAGGTAGAAATCAAGAAAGAGCATCAAGTGTTGATGATTGACAAGACCACTAGTTTCAAGAAAAGGGCAAAGGGATAGAAAGGGAACTTCAAGTAGAATGACAAGCAAGTTGTCACTCCCACGAAGAAGCCCAAAGCTGAACCAAAGCCTGAAACTGAGTGCTTACACTGCAAAGGAAATGGTCACTGGAAAGGGAAATACCCTGAATATTTGGTGGATAAGAAGGATGGCAAACTAAACAAGGGTATATTTGATATACAGATTATTGATGTGTACCTAACTAGTGTTTATAGTAACCCCTGAGTATTTGATACTTGTTCGGTTGCTAAGATTAGTAACTCGAAACAGGAGTTACAGAATAAACAGAGACTAGTTGAGGGTGAAGTGACGATGTGTGTTGGAAGTGGTTCCAAGATTGATATGATCATCATCGCACACTCCCTATACTTTCAGGATTAGTGTTAAACCTAAATAAATGTTATTTGGCATTTGCGTTGAGCATGAATATGATTTGATCATGTTTATTGCGATATGGTTATTCATTTAAAGTCAAAGAATAATTGTTGTTCTGTTTAAATGAATAAAACCTTTTATGGTCATACACCCAATGAAAATAGTTTGTTGGATCTCGATCGTAGTGATACACATATTCATAATATTGATGCCAAAAGATGCAAAGTTGATAATGATAGTGCAACTTATTTGTGGCACTGCCGTTTGGGTCATATCGGTGTAAAGCGCATGAAGAAACTCCATAAAGATGGATTTTCGGAATCACTTGGTTATAAATCATTTGATGCTTGCGAACCGTGCCTTTTGGGCAAGATGGCTAAAACTCCGTTCTCCGGAACAATGGAACAAGCTACTGACTTATTGGAAATAATACATACCGATGTATGCGATCTGATCAGTGTTAAGGCTCGTGGCAAGTATCGTTATTTTCTAACCTTCACAGATGATTTGAGCAGATATGGGTATATCTACTTAATGAAACATAGGTCTGAAATAGTTGAAAAGTTCAAAGAATTTCAGAGTGAAGTGGAAAAATCATTGTAACAAGAAAAATAAAGTTTCTACGATCTGATAGTGGAGACGAATATTTGAGTTATGAGTTTGGTCTTAATTTGAAACAATGTGAAATAGTTTCGCAACTCACGCCATCTGGAACACCACAATGTAATGGTGTGTCCGAACGTAGTAATCGTACTTTACTAGATATGGTGCGATCTATGATGTCTCTTATCGGTTTACCACTATCGTTTTGGGGTTATGCATTAGAGACAGCTGCATTCACGTTAAAAAAGGGCACCATCAAAATCCGTTGAGACGACGCCTTATGAACTGTGGTTTAGCAAGAAACCAAAGTTGTCATTTCTTAAAGTTTGGGGCTGCGATGCTTATGTGAAAAAGTTTCAGCCTGATAAGCTCAAACCCAAATCGGAGAAGTGCGTCTTCATAGAATACCCAAAGGTAACTATTGGGTACACCTTCTATCACAGATCCGAAAGCAAGTTTCGTTGCTAAGATGGATCCTTTCTAGAGAAGAAGTTTCTCTCGAAAGAAGTGAGTGGGAGGAAAGTAGAACTTGATGAGGTAATTGTACCTTCTCCCTTATTGGAAAGTAGTTCATCACAGAAATCAGTTCCAGTGATTCCTACACCAATTAGTGAGGAAGTTAATGATGATGATCATGAAACTTGAGATCAAGTTGCTACCAAACCTCGTAGGTCTTCCAGAGTAAGATCCGCACCAGAGTGGTACAGTAATCATGTTCTGGAAGTCATGTTACTAGACCATGATGAACCTAGGAAATATGAGGAAGCGATGACGAGCCCAGATTCCACGAAATGGCTTGAGGCCATAAAATCTGAGATATGATCCATGTATGAGAACAAAGTATGGACTTTGATTGACTTGCTCGATGATCAGCAAGCCATGTTAAATAAATGGATCTTCAAGAGGAAGACGGACACTGATAGTAGTGTTACTATCTACTAAAGCTCGACTTGTTGCAAAAGGTTTTCGACAAGTTCAAGGTGTTGAATACGATGAGATTTTCTCACTCGTATCGATGCTTAAGTCTGTCTAAATCATGTTAGCAATTGCCACATTTTATGAAATTTGGCAAATGGATGTCAAAACTGCATTCCTTAATGGATTTTTAAACAAGAGTTGTATATGATGCAACCAGAAGGTTTTGCTAATCCTAAAGGTGCTAACAAAATGTGCAAGCTCCAGCGATCCATCAATGGACTGGTGCAAGCATCTCAGAGTTGGAATATACGCTTTGATGAGTTGATCAAAGCATATGGTTTTATACAGACTTTTGGAAAGGCCTGTATTTACAAGAAAGTGAGTGGGAGCACTACAGCATTTCTGATAAGTATATGTGAATGACATATTGTTGATCGGAAATAATGTAGAATTATTCTGCAAAGCATAAAGGAGTGTTTGAAAGGAGTTCTTTAAAAGAAAGACCTCGGTAAAGCTGCTTACACATTGAGCATCAAGATCTATATAGATAGATCAAAACGCTTGATAAGATTTTTCAATGAATACATACCTTGATAAATTTTTGAAATAGTTCAAAATGGAACAGTCAAAGAAGGAGTTCTTGCCTGTGTTACAAGGTGTGAAGTTGAGTAAGACTCAAGACCCGACCATTGCAGAAAATAGAAAGAGAATGAAAAGTCATTCCCTATGCCTCAGTCATAGGTTCTATAAAGTATGCTATGCCATGAACCAGACCTATTGTATACCTTGCTCTGTGTTTGGCAAAGGAATACAATTTTGATCTAATAAGTAGATCACTGGACATGGGTCAAGAATATCCTTAGTGAGGACTAAGGAGATGTTTCTCGATTATGGAGGTGATAAAAGAGCCTGTCGTTAAAGTTGCAACGATGCAAGCTTTTACACCAATCCAGATGACTCTAAGTCTCAATCTGGATACATATTGAAAGTGGGAGCAATTAGCTAGAGTAGCTCCGTGCAGAGCATTGTGGACATAGAATATTTGCGAAATACATACGGCTCTGAATATGACAGACCCGTTGACTAAGCTTCTCTCACGAGCAAAACATGATCATACCTTAGTACTCTTTTGGGTGTTAATCACATAGCGATGTGAACTAGATTATTGACTCTAGTAAACCCTTTGGGTGTTGATCACATGATGATGTGAACTATGGGTATTAATCACATGCAGATGTGAATATTGGTGTTAAATCACATAGCGATGTGAACTAGATTATTGACTCTAGTGCAAGTGGGATACTGAAGGAAATATGCCCTAGAGGCAATAATAAAGTTATTATTTATTTCCTTATTTCATGATAAATGTTTATTATTCATGCTAGAATTGTATTAACCGGAAACATGATACATGTGTGAATACATAGACAAACATATAGTCACTAGTATGCCTCTACTTGACTAGCAAATTAATCAAAGATGGTTATGTTTCCTAACCATAGACATCTGTTGTCATTTGATTAATGGGATCACATCATTAGGATAATGATGTGATTGACATGACCCATTCCGTTAGCCTAGCACTTGATCGTTTAGTATATTGCTATTGCTTTCTTCATGACTTATACATGTTCCTGTAACTATGAGATTATGCAACTCCCGTTTACCGGAGGAACACTTTGGGTACTACCAAACGTCACAACGTAACTGGGTGATTATAAAGGAGTACTATAGGTGTCTCTGAAGGTACATGTTGAGTTGGCGTATTTCGAGATTAGGTTTTGTCACTCCGATTGTCGGAGAGGTATCTCTGGGCCCTCTTGGTAATGCACATCACTATAAGCCTTGCAAGCAATGTAGCTAATAAGTTAGTTACGGAATGATGCGTTACGTAATGAGTAAAGAGACATGCCAGTAACGAGATTGAACTAGGTATTGGATACCGACGATTGAATCTCGGGCAAGTAACATACCGATGACAAAGGTACCAACGTATGTTGTTATGCGGTTTGACCGATAAAGATCTTCGTAGAATATGTAGGAACCAATATGGGCATCCAGGTTTCGCTATTGGTTATTGACCGAGAATGGTTCTAGGTCATGTCTACATAGTTCTCGAACCCGTAGGGTCCGCACACTTAACGTTACGATGACAGTTTTATTATGAGTTTATAAGTTTTGATGTACCGAAGTTTGTTAGGAGTCCCGGATGTGATCACGGACATGACGAGGAGTCTCGAAATGGTCGAGACATAAAGATTGATATATTGGAAGCCTATGTTTGGACATCAGAAAGGTTCCGGGTGAAATCGGGATTTTACCGGAACACCGGGGGGTTACCGGAACCCTCCCGGGGGTTAATGGGCCTTAGTGGGCCATGAGGGAGAAGAGGAGGGCCGGCCAGGGCAGGCCGCGCGCCCCCTCCCCCCTAGTCCGAATAGGACAAGGAAGGGGGGGGGGCGCCCCCCTTTCCTCTTTCCCCTCCCCCCTTTCCTTCTCCACCAAGGCAAGAGGAGGTAGTCCTACTCCCGGTGGGAGTAGGACTCCTCCAGGCGCACCCCAAGGGGGCCGGCCGCACCTCCCCCTCCCTCCTTTATATACGGGGGCAGGGGGGCACCCCACAAGAACATAAGTTGATCTACGGATCGTTCCTTAGCCGTGTGCGGTGCCCCCCTCCACCATATTCCACCTCGGTCATATCGTCGCGGAGTTTAGGCGAAGCCCTGCGCCGGTAGAACATCATCATCGTCACCACGCCGTCATGCTGACGGAACTCATCCCCGAAGCTTTGCTGGATCGGATCCCGGGGATCGTCATCGAGCTGAACGTGTGCTGAACTCGGAGGTGCCGTACGTTCGGTGCTTGGATCGGTCGGATTGTGAAGACGTACGACTACATCAACCGCGTTGTCATAACGCTTCCGCTTACGGTCTACGAGGGTACGTGGACAACACTCTCCCCTCTCGTTGCTATGCCATCACCATGATCTTGCGTGTACGTAGGAATTTTTTTGAAATTACTACGTTCCCCAACAGAAGGATCTTACTCAATCCATAGGTAGGTATGGTGGACTCTCATGGCAAAACTGTGTTTAAGGGTATTTGGAAGCACATGTAGTATCTCTACTTTGTGCAAGGAGTTTGGCTAGCATGAGCGGGAAAGGAAAGCTCAACATGTTTGGAAGGTCAATGACAATATACTTTAACTGAGATGCCGGAAAACATAAACCATTATGTTATCTTCCTTCTCCAACGTCAACTCTTTTAGCATGTCATACTGAATGAGTGCTCCCAATTATAAAAGGTGTCCAAGATAATATATTTATATGTGAACTCCTCTTTCGTTATCACTTCCTATTAATTGCAACGATGACCAAGGCTGAGTTTATCAACTCTCAACAATTTTTATGCCTCATACTTTCTATATGTGAAGTTATTACTATCCATAAGATCAATATGAACTCGTTTATTCTTTCTACTTTCTCAAGATCATAGCAACATAGCAAATCCCTTGACTCAACACTAATATTTATTATAGATAGCTCACGGACTCGATTACAAAAAGAGATCACAAAGCAAAACTCAAACTACTTGATATCAAAACTTCAATCTACTAGATCAAGATACTACTAAAAGGATCAAACTAAATAAAGCGGTAAAGATAGGAGTGCGATGGTGATACGATATCGGGGCACCTCCCCCAAGCTTGGCAGTTGCCAAGGGGAGTGCCCATACCCATGTGATTATGTCCTCGGAGGTGGTGAAGTAGGAGTTGTTGATGATGTAGGCTTGTCGTCCATCTTCCAAGGCATAGGCTCTCCATCATAGAAGGATGATCGAGTCTCCGGGATCCTTAAATCTGCAGCCAAACTCATCCTCTTGAATCTATATTCATACTCGCAGTTCTGGTTTTGCAGGTCGTAGATCTGGGCTTGGAGGTGCTCGATTTTCTCTTGAAGCTTGAAGATGGTCTCCCCAATGACTTTGGCATCCAACTTGTGGTTGTTGGTGAACTCCGTGATCATCATCTGGTTGGCGTTGATTCCATGCTCCACCATCCCTTGGCACTTGAAAACTTGCTGCTCCACGGCTTCGAGCTTTGTCTCCACGCTCCCGGTACGCCTTGGTCCCTCCACATCGCGGATGTGCAGCACCACCTCATGCATCTCAATGGTTTGAGGGTGTTGCAACACCTCCGCAAGATAGGGGTTGATAACCCTCTCGAAAAACTTATCCTTGGGAGCGCTTGGAGACGACATGATGCTCTTAGATATGAAACAGAAATAGCTCGAAACGAAAATAGAGGATATTTGTGTGATACGGTAGTCAAAACCTTCAGGGGTATATATAATGAATTTTTACCGACCAAAATACGTAACATGCAAGAAAACGGAGTCCGGGAGGCACATGAGGTGCCAGCGAGACAGGGGGCGCGCCCAGTAAGGGGGGGGGGGCGCCCTCCACTCTCGTGGGAGCCTCGTGTCCCTTTCGGACTACTTCTTTATTCCTAATTTTTTTAAATATTCCAAAACTGATAAAAATTGCCATTAGGGTCGTTTTGGAGTCAGTTTACTTACCGTACCACATACCTATACCTTTTCGGAGTCTGGAACGTTCTGGAAAGTGTCCCTTATGTATTCCCTGGGGGTTACAGTTTCAATAATATTAGTTTCAACATTGATAGGATTACCTGAAATATAATGTTTAATTTTTGACGTTTACCACCCTTGGACTCGTGCCTTCGAAGTTGTTGATTTTTATGGCACCAGAACGATAGACCTCCTCGATAACGTAAGGACCTTCCCATTTTGAGAGAAGTTTTCCTGCAAAAAATCTTAAATGAGAGTTGAATAATAATACATAGTCTCCTACGTTAAACTCACGTTTTTGTATCCTCTTATCATGCTAGCGTTTGACTTTTTCTTTGAATAGCTTGGCATTCTCATACGCTTGGGTTCTCCATTCATCCAGTGAGCTAATATCAAATAACCTCTTCTCACCAGCAAGTTTGAAGTCATAATTGAGCTCTTTAATAGCCCAATATGCCTTATGTTCAAGTTCAAGAGGTAAATGACACGCTTTTCCATAGACCATCTTATATGGAGATATACCCATAGGATTTTTGTATGTAGTTCTATAGGCCCATAATGCATCATCAAGTTTTTTGGACCAATTCTTTCTAGATCTATTCACAGTCTTTTGCACGATTAATTTGAGCTCTCTATTGCTCAACTCTACTTGACCACTAGACTGCGGATGATAAGGAGATGCGATTCTATGATTGACATCATACTTAGCAAGCATCTTACGGAAAGCACCATGAATAAAATGTGAACCACCATCAGTCATAAGATATCTAGGGACTCCAAACCTCAGAAAAATAACTTCCTTAAGCATTTTAATAGAAGTGTTATGATCAGCACTACTAGTTGGAATAGCTTCTACCCACTTAGTAACATAATCAACAGCGACTAAAATATGTATATAACCATTAGAGGCAGGAAAAGGTCCCATATAATCAAAGCCCCAAACATCAAATGGTTCAATAACAAGAGAATAATTCATAGGCATTTCTTGACGTCTACTAATGTTACCTATTCTTTGACATTCATCACAAGATAAGACAAACTTACGAGCATCTTTGAAGATAGTAGGCCAATAAAACCCAGATTGTAGTACCTTGTGTGCAGTTCTATCTCCAGCGTGGTGTCCTCCATAAGATTCAGAGTGACACTCGCGTAGGATCTATTCCTGTTCATGCTCAGGCACACAACGTCTAATAACACCATCTACTCCTTCTTTATAAAGGTGTGGATCATCCCAGAAGTAATGTCTTAAATCATAAAAGAACCTTTTCTTTTGCTGGTATGTGAAACTAGGCGGTATAAATTTAGCAACAATGTAATTAGCATAATCAGCATACCAAGGAGCAGTACAAGAAGCATCGACGACCGCTAATTGTTCATCAGGAAAGCTATCATTAATCGGCAGTGGGTCATCAAGAACATTCTCTAACCTAGACAAGTTATCTGCAACGGGGTTCTCAGCTCCCTTTCTATCAATAATATGCAAGTCAAATTCATGGAGCAAGAGAACCCATCTAATGAGTCTAGGCTTAGCATCTTTCTTTTCCATAAGATATTTAATAGCAGCATGATCAGTGTGAATAGTAACTTTGGAATCAACAATATAAGGTCTAAACTTATCACATGCAAACACAACTGCTAAGAACTCTTTTTCAATAGTAGCATAATTTCTCTGGGCAGTATCAAGAGTCTTACTAGCATACTGGATAACATTCAATTTCTTATCGGCTCTTTGCCCTAGAACAACACCTATAGCATAATCACTAGCATCACACATAATTTCAAAAGGTAAATTCCAATCAGGTGGCTGAACAATAGGTGAAGTGATCAAAGGTTTCCTAAGTGTTTCAAATGCTTCTACACAATCATCGTCAAAGACAAAAGGAATATATTTTTGCAATAAATTAGTCAGAGGCCTAGAGATTTTAGAAAAGTCCTTAATGAACCTCCTATAAAAACCAGCATGACCAAGGAAACTTCTTATACCTTTTATGTCCTTGGGACATGGCATCTTTTCAATAACATCAACTTTGGCTTTATCAACTTCAATACCTCTCTCAGAGATCTTGTGCCCCAAGACAATGCCTTCATTAACCATAAAGTGACACTTTTCCAAATTCAGGACGAGGCTAGTGGCTTCGCATCTCTGCAAAATGATGTCTACTACACAACCTTCTTCTTGTAGACGTTGTTGGGCCTGCAAGTGCACAGGTTTGTTGGACAGTAGAAAATTTCCCTCAAGTGGATGACCTAAGGTTTATCAATCCATAGGAGGCGTAGGATGAAGATGGTCTCTCTCAAACAACCCTGCAACCAAATAACAAAGAGTCTCTTGTGTCCCCAACACACCCAATACAATGGTAAATTGTACAGGTGCACTAGTTCGGCGAAGAGATGGTGATACAATTGCAATATGGATGATAGATAAAGGTTTTTGTAATCTGAAATTATAAAAACAGCAAGGTAACTAATGATAAAAGTGATCACAAAAGGTATTGCAATGATAGGAAACAAGGCCTAAGGTTCATACTTTCACTAGTGCAAGTTCTCTCAACAATAATAACATAGATAGATCATACAACAAGCCCTCAACATGCAACAAAGAGTCACTCCAAAGCCACTAATAGCAGAGAACAAACGTAGAGATTATGGTAGGGTACGAAACCACCTCAAAGTTATTCTTTCGGATCGATCTATTAAAGAGTTTGTACTAGAATAACACCTTAAGACACAAATCAACCAAAACCCCAATGTCACCTAGATACTCCATTGTCACCTCAAGTATCCGTGGGCATGATTATACGATATGCATCACACAATCTCAGATTCATCCAACCAACACAAAGTACTTCAAAGAGTGCCCCAAAGTTTCTACCGGAGAGTCAAGAAAACGTGTGCCAACCCCTATGCATAGGTTCATGGGCGGAACCCGCAAGTTGGTCACCAAAACATACATCAAGTGGCACGTGATATCCCATTGTCACCACAGATAAACACGGCAAGACATACATCAAGTGTTCTCAAATCAAAGACTCAATCCGATAAGATAACTTCAAAGGGGAAACTCAATTCATTACAAGAGAGTAGAGGGGGAGAAACATCATAAGATCCAACTATAATAGCAAAGCTCGCGATACATCAAGATCGTGCCATAGAGAGAACACGAGAAAGACAGAGATCAAACACATAGCTACTGGTACATACCCACAGCCCCGAGGATGAACAACTCCATCCTCGTCATGGAGAGCGCCGGGATGATGAAGATGGCCACCGGTGATGGGTTCCCCCTCCGGCAGGGTGCCGGAACGGGCTCCCGAGAGGTTTTTGGTGGCTATAGAGGCTTGCGGCGGCGGAACTCCTGATCTATCTTGATTTTCGATGGTTTTAGGGTAC
>NC_041387.1:64218315-64274555 GCF_002162155.2 Triticum dicoccoides | reverse complement strand
TCTCGTGGCCTCCTCGAGGCTCTTCTGACGTGAACTCCAAGTCTCCTGGGTGATATTCTTCCCAAAAATAACACTGCCGAAGGTTTCATTCCGTTTGGACTCTGTTTGATATTCCTTTTCTTCAAAATACTGAAACAGGCAATAAAACAACAATATGGGCTGGGCCTCCGGTTAATAGGTTAGTCCCAAAAGTAATATAAAAGTGTAAAATAAAGCCCGTAATCATTCAAAACAGATAATAAAATAGCATGAATGCTTCGTAAATTATAGATACGTTGGAGATGTATCAGCATCCCCAAGCTTAATTCCTACTCGTCCTCGAGTAGGTAAATGATAAAGAAAGAATTTATGAAGTGTGAATGCTAGAAGGTGCACAAGTTTGACCAATGATAATTTCATTCACCTTTTCTAGCATGATAATATGTCATAATAGTAGTTCATCTCATAAAACTTCTCACGATAAAGTAACAAGCAATTCACATGTCAAAGCATAGACCATAAACATTCTTGAAAACTAGCAATCTTCATTCTTAGTCATCAAACAATTGCAATTCATCCTATTTTCAGGAAGGGTCTATGTCAGAGCTTTGATTTAGCAAACTTCACATACTCAACCATCATATAGTCTTCTACAAGTGCTAACACTCACGCAATACTTGTGGTTATGAAGTTTTAATCAGACACAGAGAAAGGTAGGGGCTTATAATGTTGCCTCCAAATGTATTCACCTTTGGGTGATGTCAACAATAATAGTTCATGCTAACGTACATCCAATTGGATATATATATCAGGATCACCCTAACACAAATTGCTTGCCAAAGGATAAAATGAAAAAGGGAAAGGTGAAGATCACCTTGACTCTTGCATAAAGTAAAAGATAGGTCCTTCGCAGAGGGAAGCAGAGGTTGTCATGCGCTTTTAGGGTTGGATACACAAAATCTTAATGCGAAAGAATGTCACTTTATATTTCCCCTTGTATATGGACCTTTATTATGCAGTCCGTCACTTTTATTGCTTCCATAACAAGTTCATACAAAGCTTATTTTCTCCGCACTAATAAGTCATGCATATTTAGAGAGCAATTTTTATTGCTTGCACCGATGAAAACTTACTTGAAGGATCTTACTCAATCCATAGGTAGGTATGGTGGACTCTCATGGCAAAAACTGGGTTTAAGGATATTTGGAAGCACAAGTAGTATCTCTACTTGGTGCTAGGAATTTTTGGCTAGCATGAGGGGGAAAGGCAAGCTCAACATGTTTGAATGATCCATGAAAATATACTTTAACTGAGATGTGAGAAAACATAACCCATTACGTTGTCTTCCTTGTCCAACATCAACACTTTAGCATGTCATACTTAATGAGTGCTCACAATTATAAAAGATGTCTAGGATAGTATATTTATATGTGAAATCTCTCTTCCTTCAATATTCTTTCATGAATTGTTCAAATGACTAATTACAATGCTTGCTAACCTTCAATAAATTTACAACCTCTACTTCTAAGATGTGAAGTCATTACTCCCCATGGGATAAGCAAATGAGGCATATATAATTTCAGATTTATGAGAATCAACTCATTCAACAATTTACTCATAGGATATAAGTGAAGCACACGAGTAAATGACAAACTACTCCCAAAAGATATAAGTGAAGATCAATGAGTAGCTAAATAATTATGCAACTATGTGAAGATTCTCTCTCATTAAAGAATTTCAGATCTTGGTATTGTATTCAAGCAGAAATCAAAACAAAATAAAATGACATTGCAAGGATAGCACAACTCATGTGAAGAAGCAAAAACATAGGCTCAACCGATACTAACCGATGATTGTTGAAGAAGAAAGGTGGGATGCCTACCGGGGCATCCCCAAGCTTAGATGCTTGAGACTTCTTGAAATATTATCTTGGGGTGCCTTGGGCATCCCCAAGCTTGAACTTTTGTGTCTCCTTAATTCCTCTCATATCATGGTTTCTCTTTTTATCAAAAGCTTCATTCACAACAAACTCAACAAGAACTCGTGAGATAGGTTAGTATAAACCAATGCAAAACCTTATCATTTTCTACTGTAACAAATCACTAGAATTATTATTCAACATTTCATACTAAATGCCTCTGCATATTTAATACTCCTATCCTCAAATAGAATCATTAAACAAGCAAACATATGCAAACAATGCAACCATAAAAGCAATCTGCCAAAACAGTACAGTCTGTAAAGAATGCAAGAGTATCAATACTTACCTGACTCCAAAAATTATGAGAGAAAATTCCCACTGTAATAAATTTATCAGATCTTAATATTCAAAAAGATTCAACATTATACCATTCCCTGACTTTTCTAGGGAATTTTTGCAACAGCGGTAAACTTTCTGTTTTCAAACAGCAACATGTATACTAGCAAAATAAGCATGGCAAAGGCTATCCTTGACATTTTTGTTGAAACTAAAGGTGAAAAACATTATTCTAAATAACATCAAGCAAATACTAACAAAAGAAAATAACGCTCGAAGCAAAACACATATCATGTGGTGAATAAAAATATAGCTCCAAGTAAGGTTACCGATGAACGAGGACGAAAGAGGGGATGCCTTCTGGGGAATCCCCAAGCTTAGGCTCTTAGTTTTCCTTGAATATTACCTTGGAGTTCTGTGGGCATCCCCGAGCTTAGGATCTTGCCACTCCTTATTCTATAGTCCATCGAATCTTTACCCAAAACTTGAAAACTTCAGCCACACAAAACTCAAAACAAAACTCGTAAGCTCCGTTAGTATAAGAAAATAAAACCACCACTTAGGTACTGTAATGAACTCATTATAAATTCATATTGGTGTAATATCTACTGTACTCCAACTTATCTATGGTTCATACCACTTAATACTAGCCATAGATGCATCAAAATAAGCAAACAACACATAGAAAACAGAATCTGTTAAAAACAGAACAGTCTCTAGTAATCTGTATCAAACGTATACTTCTGGAACTCAAATAATTCTGAAATAAATTGATGTACCTGAGGAATTTGTCTATTAATCATATTCAAAAAGAATCAACCTAAAATCATTCTTCAGTAAAACATGGCAGCTATTCTCGTGAGCGCTAAAGTTTCTGTTTTTTTACAGCAAGATCATAAGGACTTCACCCAAGTCTTCCCAAAGGTTCTACTTGGCACAAGCACTAATTAAAACATGAAACCACATATAACCAGAGGCTAGATGAATTATTTATTACTAAACAGGAACAAAAATCAAGGAACAAAAATAAATTTGGGTTGCCTCCCAACAAGCGCTTTTCTTTAATGCCTTTCTAGCTAGGCATGATGATGACAATGATGCTCACATCAAAGATAAGAATTGAAACATAATGGGAGCATCATGAAGCATATGATTATCACATTTAAGCCTAACCCACTTCTTATGCATAGGGATTTTGTGAGCAAACAACTTATGGGAACAATAATCAACTAGCATAGGAAGGCAAAACAAGCATAACTTCAAAAATTTCAACACATAGATAGGAAACTTGACATTATTGCAATTCCTACAAGCATATGTTCCTCTCTCATAATAAATTTCAGTAGCATCATGAATGAATCCAACAATATAACCACCACCTAAAGTATTCTTTTCATGATCTACTTGCATAGAAAATTTACTACTCTCCTCATAAGCAAAATTCTTCTCATGAATAGTAGTGGGAGCAAACTCAACAAAGCAATTATCATGTGAGGCATAATTAAATTGAAAACTAAAATCATGATGACAAGTTTCATGGTTATCATTATTCCTAATAGCATACAAGTCATCACAATAATCATCATAGATAGCAACTTTGTTCTCATAATCAATTGGAACCTCTTCCGAAATAGTGGAATCATCACTAAATAAAGTTGACACTCTTCCAAATCCACTTTCATGTTCATCACAATAAGATTCAACATCCTCCAAAATAGTGGGATTACTACTTCCTAAAGTTGGCACTCTTCCAAACCCACTTTCATCAATATAATCATCATAAATAGGAGGCATGCTTTCATCATAATAAATTTGCTCATCAAAACTTGGGGGACTAAAAATATCATATTCATCAAACATAGCTTCCCCAAGCTTGTGGCTTTGCCTATCATTAGCATCATGGATATTCAAGGAATTCATACTAACAACATTTCAATCATGCTCATCATTCAAAGATTTAGTACCAAACATTTTAATGCATTCTTCTTCTAGCACTTGAGCACAATTTTCCTTTTCATCATACTCACGAAAGATATTAAAAGGACGAAGCGTATGAGACAAACTCAACTCCATTTTTTTGTAGTTTTCATTTATAAACTAAACTAGTGATAAAACAAGAAACAAAAAGATTCGATTGCAAGATCTAAAGATATACCTTCAAGCACTCACATCCCCAGCAACGGCGCCAGAAAAGAGCTTGATGTCTACTACACAGCCTTCTTCTTGTAGACGTTGTTGGGCCTGCAAGTGCACATGTTTGTAGGACAGTAGCAAATTTCCCTCAAGTGGATGACCTAAGGTTTGTCAATCCGTAGGAGGCGTAGGATGAAGATGGTATCTCTCAAACAACCCTGCAACAAAATAACAAAGAGTCTCTTGTGTCCCCAACACACCCAATACAATGGTAAACTGTATAGGTGCACTAGTTCAGCAAAGAGATGGTGATACAAGTGCAATATGGATGATAGATAAAGGTTTTTGTAATCTGAAATTATAAAAATAGCAAGGTAACTAATGATAAAAGTGAGCACAAACGGTATTGCAATGATAGGAAACAAGGCCTAAGGTTCATACTTTCACTAGTGCAAGTTATCTCAACAATAATAACATATATAGATCATATAACAAGCCCTAAACATGCAACAAAGAGTCACTCCAAAGCCACTAATAGTGGAGAACAAACGTAGAAATTATGGTAGGGTACGAAACCACCTCAAAGTTATTCTTTCGGATCGATCTATTAAAGAGTTCATACTAGAATAACACCTTAAGACACAAATCAACCAAAACCCTAATGTCACCTAGATACTCCATTGTCACCTCAAGTATCCGTGGGCATGATTATACGATATGCATCACACAATCTCAGATTCATCCAACCAACACAAAGTACATCAAAGAGTGCCCCAAAGTTTCTACCAGAGAGTCAAGAAAATGTGTGCCAGCCCCTATGCATAGGTTCATGGGCGGAACTCGCAAGTTGGTCACCAAAACATACATCAAGTGGCATGTGATATCCCATTGTCACCACAGATAAACACAGCAAGACATACATCAAGTGTTCTCAAATCAAAGACTCAATCCGATAAGATAACTTCAAAGGGGAAACTCAATTCATTACAAGAGAGTAGAGGGGGAGAAACATCATAAGATCCAACTATAATAGCAAAGCTCGCGATACATCAGGATCGTGCCATAGAGAGAACACGAGAGAGAGAGATCAAACACATAGCTACTGGTACATACCCTCAGCCCTGAGGGTGAACTACTCCCTTCTCGTCATGGAGAGCACCGGGATGATGAAGATGGCCACCGGTGATGGGTTCCCCCTAGGGCAGGGTGCCGGAACGGGCTCCCGAGAGGTTTTTGGTGGCTACAGAGGCTTGCGGCGGCGGAACTCCCGATCTATCTTGATTTTCGATGGTTTTAGAGTACGTAGGATTATATAGGCGAAAGAAGTCGGTCGGGGGTGCTCGAGGGGCCCACGAGACAGGGGGGCACACCCAGTAGGGGGGCGCCCTCCTATCTCGTGGCCTCCTCGAGGCTCTTCTGAAGTGAACTCCAACTCTCCTTGGTGTTATTCTTCCCAAAATTAACGCTGCCATAGGTTTCATTCCATTTGGACTCCGTTTGATATTACTTTTCTTCGAAGTACTGAAACAGGCAATAAAACAACAATATGGGCTGGGCCTCCGGTTAATTGGTTAGTCCCAAAAGTAATATAAAAGTGTAAAATAAAGCCCGTAATCATTCAAAACATATAATTAAATAGCATGAATGCTTCATAAATTATAGATACATTGGAGATGTATCACAAAACTCGATCAAGGTTGCTCAAACAATCATCAAAAGAGGATCCATAAACTGAGAAATCATCCTTGAATAACTCACAATTCTTTTCACAAAAATCAGAGATTATAGCCATCATGCATCTTTGAAGGGTAGAAGGTGCATTACATAAACCAAAAGGCATACGTCTATAAGAAAAAGTACCAAAAGGGCAGGTAAAAGTAGTTTTTGATTGATCCTTCGCTGACACAGGTATCTGGGAGAAACCAGAATAACCATCTAGGAAGCAGAAATGTGTGTGTTTGGATAGTCTTTCTAGCATTTGATCAATAAAAGGTAAGGGGTAATGATCTTTCTTAGTAGCTTTATTTAACTTACGGAAATCAATTACCATCCTACAACCTATAATAATTCTTTGCGGGATCAATTCATCTTTATCATTAGGAATAACGGTAATACCTCCCTTTTTAGGGACACAATGGACAGGGCTTACCCATTCACTATCAGCAACGGGATAAACAATACATGCCTCAAGGAGCTTTAGTATCTCCTTTCTTACCACTTCTTTCATCTTGGGGTTTAGTCGTCTTTGAGGATCTCTAACTGGTTTGGCATCGTCCTCCAATGTAACTTTGTGTTGGCATAACGTGGGACTGACGCCCTTAAGATCATCCAAAGTATATCCAATAGGAGCTCGGTGCTTCTTCGGAGTTTTCAATAATCTTTCTTCTTCTTTCTCTGAAAGGTTAGCACTAATAATAACATGATATATTTCTTTTTCATCAAGATAAGCATACTTAAGATTGTCAGGTAAAGGTTTGAGTTCAAACACGGGATCACCCTTGGGTGGAGGGGGATCCCCAAGAATTTCAATGGGAAGGTTATGTTTCAGCATAGGTTCCTATTTAAGGAACACTTCATCTATTTCCCTTCTTTCCTTCATAAACATATCGTTTTCATGGTCTAGCAAATATTGTTCTAACGGATCAGTTGGAGGAACAACAATGGAAGCAAGACCAATAATTTCATCCTTACTAGGTGGTTCCCTTTCACGAGGTTGTCTACTAAACTTAGCGAAATTAAACTCATGAGACATACCATCTATGCCAACAGTGACAATATTCTTTTTACAATTAATCTTAGCACTAGCTGTATTCAAGAAGGGTCTACCAAAAATAATGGGACAAAAATCATCTTGTGGGGAACCAAGAACAAGGAAATCAGCAGGGTATTTAACCTTCCCACACAAAACTTCAACATCTCTAACAATCCCAAAGGGTTTAATGGTATCCCTATTAGCAAGCTTAATAGTAACATCAATGTCTTCTAATTCAATGGGTGCAATGTCATGCATAATTTCTTGATATAAAGAATAAGGTATTGCACTAGCACTAGCACCCATATCACATAAGCCGTGATAACAATGATCTCCTATTTTAACAGAAATAACAGGCATGCCTATGATAGGTCTACGTGTCTTAGTATCTGGCCTAGCAATATTAGCAGACTCACCAGAGAAAGAAATAACATGCCCACCTAAATCCTCATCCAAGAGATCTTTAACCATAGCAATACTAGGTTCAACATTAATTTGCTCAAGAGGTGTATAAAGTCCTAGTATTACTCTTACGAACAACAGTTGAAGCTTTAGCATGATCCTTTATCCTAACAGGAAAAGGAGGTTTTTCAACATAAGCAGTAGGAACAATAGGATCACTATAGGTAATAGTCTTTTCTTCGACTGTAATAGGTGCAACTACTTTCACTTCAACAGGAGGATTATATTTAAACCACTTCTCTTTAGGGAGATCAATGTGAGTAGCAAAAGATTCACAGAAAGTAGCTACTATCTTAGAGTCAAGTCCATACTTAGCGCTAAATCCACGAAAAGCATCGGTATCCATAAAATATTTAACACAATCGAACTTAGGTGTCATACCTGACTCTTTACCATCGTCGGAACCCCAGTCTTCAGAGTTGCGTTTAATTCTTTCCAATAAGTCCCATTTAAAATCAATAGTCTTCAGCATATAAGAACCAGCACAGGAAGTATCGAGCAGGTTGCGATTATCAAGAGAAAGCCGAGCATAAAAGTTCTGAATAATCATTTGCCGAGAGAGCTCATGATTGGGGCATTAATATAACATTGACTTAAGCCTCCCCCAAGCTTGAGAGATGCTTTCTCCTTCACGAGGCCAGAAATTATATATGTAATTACGATCACGATGAACAAGATGCATAGGATAGAACTTCTGGTGAAATTCCAACTTCAATCGCTTATAATTCCAAGATCTTGTATCATCACATAGCCTATACCATGTCGATGCATCTCCCTTCAAAGATAAAGGGAAGACCTTCCTTTTGACAACATCATCGGGAATACTTGCAAGCTTAAATAATCCACAAACTTCATCCACAAAGATAAGGTGTAAATCAGGATGCAATGTTCCGTCTCCTGCAAATGGATTAGCTAGCAGTTTCTCTATCATACCCGAAGGAATCTCAAAATAAATATTTTCATAAAGTTCAGTAGGTTGAGGAGCAACTCTTTGCTCTTTCGGTTGGGGTGAAGATACCCCAAACAAGCCCCTCAAAGGATTAGTTTCCATAGTGACAAGTAACAGAAAATTTCAGCACACTATATAAATGTTTCCTTACCAAGTTCCACTCACCAAAAGCGCTACACTCCCCGACAATGGTGCCAGAAAAGAGTCTTGATGACCCACAAGTGTAGGGGATCAATCATAGTCCTTTCAATAAGTAAGAGTGTCGAACCCAACAAGGAGCAGAAGGAAATGATAAGCAGTTTTTAGTAAGGTTTTCTCTGCAAGCACTGAAATTGTAGGTGATAGATAGTTTTGCGATAAGATAAATGGTAACAAGTAACAAGTAAATAAAATAAGTAAAGTGCAGCAAGGTGGACCAATCCTTTATGTAGCAAAGGATAAGCCTGGACAAATTCTAATAATGAGAAAGGAGCTCCCGAGGACACATGGGAATTATCGTCAAGCTAGTTTTCATCACGTTCATATGATTCGCGTTCGTACTTTGATAATTTGATATGTGGGTGGACCGGTACTTGGGTACTGCCCTTACTTGGACAAGCATCCCACTAATGATTAACCCCTATTGCAAGCGTCCGCAACTACAAAAGAAGTATTAAGGTAAACCTAACCACAACATTAAACACTTGGATCCATATCAGCCCCTAACGAAGCAACGCATAAACTAGGGTTTAAGCTTCTGTCACTTTAGAAACCCATCATCTACTTATTACTTCCCCAGGCCTTCCTCTAGGCCCAAATCATGGTGAAGTGTCATGTAGTCGACGTTCACATAACACCACTAGAGGAAAAGACAACATACATCTCATCAAAATATCGAACGAATACCAAACTCACATGACTACTAATAGCAAGAAGTCACCCATGTCCTCAGGAACAAAGGTAACTACTCACAAAGCATATTCATGTTCATAATCAGAGGAGTAATAATATGCATAAAGGATCTGAACATATGATCTTCCACCAAGTAAACCAATTAGTATCAACTACAAGGAGTAATCAACACTACTGGCAACCCACAGGTACCAATTTGTGGTTTTGATACAAGACTGGATACAAGAGATGAACTAGGGTTTTGAGAGGAGATGGTGCTGGTGAAGATGTTGATGGAGAGATTGACCTCCTCCCGATGAGAGGATCGTTGGTGATGACGTTGGTGTTGATTTCCCCCTTCCGAAGGGAAGTGTCCCCGGCAGAACAGCTCCGCTAGAGCCCTAGATTGGTTCCGCCAAGGTTCCGCCTCGTGGCGGCGGAGTTTCGTCCCGTAAGCTTGCCCATGATTTTTTCCAGGGTAAAAGCGATGGTATTGCAGAAGATGGACACCGGAGGCCCACCAGGGGGCCCAGGTGATAGGGGGCGCGCCCTATAGGGGGGGGCCCTGTCTCCTGGACAGGGTGTGGTCCCCCTGGTGTATTTCTTTCGCTTAGAAATTCTTATTAATTCCAAAAAGTTGTTTCGTGGAGTTTCAGGACTTTTGGAGCTATGCAGAATAGGTTTCCAATGTTTGCTCCTTTTCCAGCCAGAATTCCAGCTGCCGGCATTCCCCCTCTTCATGGTAAACCTTGTAAAATAAGAGAGAATAGCCATAAGTATTGAGATATAATGTGTAATAACAGCCCATAATGCAATAAATATTGATATAAAAGCATGATGCTAAATGGACGTATCAACAAGCAAGCAAGGGATACAACACAAAAAAAGCTTGCACAAGTAAAGGCACGAGATAACCAAGAGTGGAGCCGTTGGAGACGAGGATGTGTTACCGAAGTTCCTTCCTTTTGAGGGGAAGTAGGTCTCCGTTAGAGCGGTGTGGAGGCACAATGCTCCCCAAGAAGCCACTAGGGCCATAGTATTCTCCTCACGCCCTCACACAATGTGAGATGCCATGATTCCACTATTGGTGCCCTTGAAGACGGTGACTGAACCTTTACAAACATGGTTGGGGCTATCTCCATAACTTAATTGGAGGCTCCCAACGACACCACGAAGCTTCACCACAATGGACTATGGCTCCGCGGTGACCTCAACTGTCTAGGGTGCTCAAACACCCAAGAGTAACAAGATCCGCTAGGGATTAGTGGGGGAATCAAATTTATCTTTGTCGAAGTGTGGATCGGGGCCTTCTTAACCAATCCCGAGCAAATCAACAAGTTTTATTGACTAGGGAGAGAGATCGGGCGAAAATGGAGCTTGGAGCACCAATGGAGCTTTTGGGGGAAGAGGTGGTCAACTAGAGGAAGAAGACACCCCTTATACAGTGAAGATACAAGTCCAACCGTTATCCACTTAGCCAGCCCGTGACTTGCGGTACTACCGCCCCAGACAAGCGGTACTACCGCAAGGGCTCACGGTACTACCGCGGTGGCCCGCGGTACTACCGCTGCTACGGCAGGCGTTAGTCCAGGCCAGAGCCGCAAGGGCTGAGAGCGGTACTGCCACTGGTGTGGTACTACCGCTCCCCCTTGAGGTACTACTGCAAGCCTGGAATGGACTAGCCTGGGAAGGGCGCGGATGAATAAAAATACATCTGTGCCTACTTCTGCTGAAAATCAAATTGTGCAAAAATCCGACACGGTACTACCGCACCTGACATGCGGTACTACCGCGCACGGAGCGGATGTGAAAAATTACATCCGCCCCTACTTCCGCTCGTGTTGCTATGCTAGATCAGGACCCACGGTACTACCGTGCGCATGGGGCGGTACTACCACGCAAGGGCGCGGATGTAAAAAAATTACATCTGGCTCTACAGCCGCACGAGCGGCTGGGTCTGGTCCGAGGCCACAGTACTACCGCTCCTTAAGAGCGGTACTACCATGAACACATACGGTACTACCGCAATGGCGGGTGGTACACGCGGGGGCCTGTGGTACTACCGCTCCTAAGAGCAGTACTACCGCATGCCTCAGAACAACAACACTCGGAATCCTTCTTTTTGCAAAAATGAAGAAAACGGAGGATGCTCCAAAGCATAGAGGGAAAGGCGGTGTAAAGGAATAAAAATGTGTACGTGATGATTCCACCCGAACCTTTCCAACGCGGACCCCCTCTTAATAGTATGGCTTTCCTACGACTCACACCGCCGAAAAGAACCGTAGAAAACGCCGTCTTCAATAGTCTTCAAGGGGCACTAAACTGTCTTGTGCCTAGTGACGAATTGTCTGAGAAACTCAAGGCACACGATTAGTCCGCAAAAGCATTGTCATCAATCACCAAAACACCTTAGGGATAAATATGCCCTTAAATCTCCCCCTTTTTGGTGGATTGATGACAATACGGGATTTGCACAAAGGGAAAGAATATAGAACATATGCAAACCCCGCAACTCCAAATATAGACGAGCTCCCCCTAGATGTGTGCTATCTAGATAAGTGCTTTGGACTGCACAGCACTTATACTAGGATCAACACTCCCCCTATATTTTGTAAACAAGGCATATTGGCAACAATAAGGCTAACACTAGACAATATGATAAATATGAGCATAACATAACTAGCACAGTATAACATAAGCTCAAGTAAGGTACGATAGGGTGCATATGTCTTACACCATATGATAGACCAAGTCTCACGAGCAAACTAAACCAAAGCAAGCAGGGTTCAACAGAACAAACGCGAGCAAAGCAAACACACGCATGACACAGGACTCGCAAATCCCTACACTCTCTCCCCCTTTAGCATCGAGATGCCAAAAAGGCAGAGAGGACACCTACAACACAAGTGGTGGCTCACGTGGAGTAATCAGACGCAAGCTCCTCCTCAGACTCGGCAGCGGGAATGGTCTCCTCGTCATCCTCCTCAGAATCAGTCCACTGGTAGCCTTGTTTTGCGATCCACTCGGCCTCTGGAGTGATGCGGTCCTCAAAGCCGCCAGAAACATCCTCTTCAAAGAGGCTCATAATCTTCTTGTTGCGGCGGCGACTCTCCTTGGAGGCAACGTGATTCTTGTACTGCCTGCCTGCATGCAGAATAAGGTCTTCATATTGTTCTTCAGCCTCTTAGCCCAAGATGGTTCAGAGCTGGGAGGGATGAAACCCTCAGAGTTGTCCTTGTCTGCTAACCCCTCCTCATCTTCATCTGCATCCACATCCATGGCAGCCGCTGCCTCAGCACGAGAAGTGGTGTTATCCCACTGAGTCTTGACACGGAACCAGATGGACTCATGTCGAATCCAATCAGGGGCCTCAAAGTCATCCTGAGGGTAGAGCTTCTCCCAAGTAGCTGAGATCAACTGAAATAGATAAGGTCCATAGATGGGGACCTTGCGGTTGAAGACCACAAACCGAAGCTCACACCACATGATATGTGAGATATCAAGTGGTAGCGTCTGAGAGTTGCGCGCTTCCTCACACTGGAGCAGCATGTCCACAAGGTAAGCATGCACCTTGTCCTTGTCACCAATGCACGGGAAGAGGGAGTTGCGGAAGATCCGGTATATGATGTCCAAGAATGAGTTGAGCACCCAAGATGACTTGCCACTGGAGAGCTTCTTCTCAACAAAGAAGGGCTGAAGCTTATTCTTGTTGGCTGACTCTGGATTGGCATGAGGACGAACACCTTGGGGTGTGGCGAGCCCCTCATCTGGAACACCAAGCAAAGTCATGAACTCCTTCCATGTAGCAGTCAGCTGCCGACCATTGGTCATCCAAGTCATAGTCCGGTCCTCATTAGGATGAAAGTACACCGAGGCAAAGAACTGAGCCACAATCTCAGGATCATAGTCTTTGTGAAAAGAGATGATATGCTCAATGCCAAACTGCTCAATAAGATCTAGAGCCTCACCGAAGTAGTCCCGGTACTTCTCTTCCCTCATGTGATGCATGTTGATCCAGTGCACATCCACATAGATGTTACGCTTGGACTTGATTACATCCAGATAAATGAGATTCTGCTGCTTGGTTCAGAACAACTCATTCCCTCGAAAGTTGGCACGAGGATTCACATAGGGATTGATCTTCCCTCGAGAGACGAACTCAGCAAGTGGTATCTCATCCATACCCATGTTGGGTTCGTTGTCCTTTGTGGCGGTGGTCTTGGTCCTATGTTGGGGGGCACTAGAGCCCTCAGGAGCTTCATCTTGATTGCGCAGACGCTTGGAGCCCGTGTCACAGCTTGGATTGGAACGGCGAGCAGAAGCACCTGAGCCACACACCACAAAGCAAACACGCAAGATACGCGAGAAGGTTTAGTGCAAAAACACAACAAAGCATGGAAACAAGTAGAACTCGCACTTGATAATTTCCACATGAGAGATTTGACACAAACGGTAGCACTGCTTGGTCGCGCGGAACTAAAAAATTAGTGCCGCTCCAAGTCACGGTAGTACCGCTCCGGAGGTAGTTCCGCGCGGGAGGCGCGGTAGTACTGCGCGGAGTCAGATCCAAAACTGCCACTGGATCTGAGTACTACCGCATCAAGAAAGCGGTACTACGGTCGATCAAATCTACCACGGGGCAAAATATCAAGTACTATCTTTACGCATTACTACTCTCCAACATCCTACCACTACAAAAAAAACACTTCCGTGATGATACGTGTTTGTCACAGTAGGTCGCGTTTTTTGTCATGCATGTACATCCATGACAAATTTATGACAGAATCAAGATAGTCATACCTGTGCTGTCGTAGAAGTGTTCCATGACATTACCAAAATTATCATCACGGAAGTGTCCACTTCCATGATGATAAACTGCGTGTCACAGAAGTGCTTTCGTCAAGGGTGACCGACACATGGCATCCACCATAACGGAACGCCGTTAAGCTATCGGGTCGGGTTTTGGATCCGATAACCCATTAACAGCCCCGACCAATGGGGATTTTCCACGTGTAAAATCATCATTGGCTGGAGGAGACACGTGTCAGGTCCGTGCTAGCACATGTGTCACTCATCCAATGGGCGAGACGCGCCTATGATATGTTGACACGTGGACCGGCCCATCAAGTTTAAATGGGCCAGCCCAACTAAAGGCCCACAAGATTTTGCGGACCATAATGGGCTAACCCAGCTGAAGGCCCACGAGATTTTGCGGACCATAATGGGCTGGCCCAGCTAACGGCCCACAAGATTTTGAGGGCCATAATGGGCCGGCCCAAGTAAAGGCTCACAAGATTTTTGAGTGCCATAATGGGCCGGCCCAGGTAAAGGCCCACAAGATTCTTGCGGATCATAATGGGCCGGCCCGGCTAAAGGCCCACAAGATTTCACCGACATTAATGGGACGGCCCAGCTGTAGGCCCAGAAGAATTTGAGGACCCTAGTAGGCCGGCGCATTAACTGGTTGCCATGTTTTAGGCCAAATGCCGACCCATATTTGATCCGGTCCATTAATGGCCTGCCACATTCCAGGCCTAATAGTGCCCATATGAGATCCGGCCCGTTAAAAGCCTACCACGTTCTGGGCCAAATTACAGCCCAGATCAGGTACGGCCCTTTAAGAGGCTATGGACTCAATTATGGCCCATATCAGATTCGGCCCGTCAACTGGACACTATGCTTTTGGGCCCACTTGCTAGAGGCCCACTTAGTAATTCGGCCTGACATTAGTTTTGGCCTCTTAAGGACCCATTTTACATTTCGACCCTATATTAATTTACGCCTGTTAAATGCCCGTCATATAGTTGGGCCTAACTACAACCCGGTTTTGCGTCCGGCCTGCTCGCAGCCGATATCTGATTGGGCCAAACAAGGACCGAGACAATTTTGGCCTGTTAAAAGCCCGTGATTTGATTCGCACAATCATGGGCCGGGGTTCATTTCGGGCTGCTGCCGGCCCGTTAGCTGTTCGGCACGTTTCAGGCCCAACCTACATCATGATTGCATGACGACCCACTTATGTACCGTAATTTTACGGGTTGGTCGATTTACTGCGAAGACAGGATATATACAGTAAAATAACTGTAGCATCGTGAATAAGAAAAAACCTAGACTATACAATAAAGAAATTACAGCATATTACATCCAGTGGGCATCAAAGTTTGCCACTGTGATAATAAAGCACAAGCAGACAATAGATTACATACACTGGGCATCAAAGATCGCCACCAGTGCAAATAAACACGCCGACAAAATAATATACAAAACCGACAACACTTTAATAGAGTTCAAGAAATGTTAGCCCTGCTGGGGAGCTACAACGCAAGCAACTGAGCAAGATGATGAGACTGCGCTTGTTCAACAATTAAATCTTCCTCACTCTGAAAGATAAACAAGCAGACATATGACATATTTTGCACATAAAAGTATCAGTGCTGACAATTCAACACATTTCTTACTGACGAATAAAGTGACACAGTTTAAAATTGCATTAACACAATATGGTATTGTTCAGGTTAAGACATGGCAGGAAATGACATTGTGAAGGAGTTGGCAGCTTCACGACACCACTGGATTACAGATGAAGAACTCATAAGTATCAATGGTTAGTGTGCTGTCAATTTATCCCATTTCAGATTGGCAAATAAAGACACGGTTTAAATAATACTCCCTCCGTCCGGAATTACTTGTCATCAAAATGGATGTGTCTAGAACTAAAATACATCTAGATACATCCATTTCAATGACAAGTATTTTCGAACAGAGGGAGTAGTAGAATGATATGACATTGTTCATAGTTAAGACACTGCAGAATATGACATTGTGCTATAGTGGGTAGGTTCACCACACCACTGGATTACGGATGAAGAATAGAAGCATACATGAAGTGCAAAAGAAGATCACTTGCTCTGTATAGTTTAATTTACATGGTATGAATAAGGAACTTGGTTGTACAACTGAAAACATAAATTGAGAAAGGACAAACTTTTGTTTATGAACTACATAATAAACTTTAAACATGCAATTTGATGCAAACACCAAAAATAAACAGCTATTGCAGTCATGCCTAACCAAATATATACAACAAAGTTTGAAGGCTTGAGATGGACAAACTTACATTATTGGTGAAGACAGGCTCTATAAAGGCCTTGTCCATGCTGATGGGAGGGCAATTCAAGAAGTTTACCACAGAATCTTCTTCATAAGCATTGCCTTTACTCTACATTTTGTTAAGAGTAAATATAGATGTGATAATATACGAAAAAATCGAGAATATTTAAGATAAGATGAAGAGTGATGCTACATAACCAAGTAGCTATAAATGTAAGTGCAATGATACAGGCAAAAAGTACAGCCAAGAGCAATGCACAGCTAAACTTCTTCAGTACCAACCTTATGGTAAGAGCAAATATAGATCTGATGTGTAGAAAATGGAGGGCAAAGGAAAATAAGCTGCAGAGTGATGGTACATGAACAACTACCTATCATTATAAGTACACTGATAAAGGACAGCTTGTACTTACAAGAACAATGCAGAGCTAAAAAAATATTGGCATTGGATATATTCTACACTAATGTAACCATTCATACAGATCAGATAATTTGGAGCAAACAATTGATAAGCAAGCTATCATGCATACTGCTGTCACATAATGAACCAGGTATGTATGCAAGTACAGTGATACAGGACAACATGTACTAACAAGAGCAAAGCAGCGGGTAGCATATTTGTGATATCCTGTCGTTCTTTTCAAATCGGAATTCTTCTTCGAGTAGATTTCCTGCAAACAAGATCCGTAAGGCACATGCGGAAAAGTAGAAGTTCAAATTGTCATGTGATTTCATAGACAGTATCTCATTTTGGGAATGAGACCAGTGCATAACAAGGTTTTTCCATTCAATGTCTTCTAAATTTAGCACAGGAGACTTTACCGGAAATTCGTTTATAGATTTGCCACCAAAGTGTGATTTCCTCAGGTAACACCGATACTGCTGCAATGCTTCCTTGAAAAGCACAAGCAAGATTTGCTCGTCATGACTATCCAGATTGACCCTCGCCTAGTTACAACAATGTAATGTAAATCATTGATGTGTTCAATCAGCAGAAAACAGGAAAATAATAACCATGAATAATAGCACTTACACGTAAGTTGGACAGGAAGATGTGAAAATGGTGTTTGTCTTCACAATAATCTTCCCATGATGGGAATATATGCACATAGTCCCTAACAATATTGAAAGCATTTTCTTTTAAACTGGGAGTAAATGGAATGGGGTTCCAATCTGCAGGAATTGGCCGTCTCTGCAGTTGGGATAGGTCTTCGGCCGGTGGACTTGTTGTACTTTTTGCTGGAGTGGGATTTTTCTGTGGTATAGCTGGCGCTATGGTAAATGAAATTGGTATACCTTTTGCTGGAGTGCAGGTCCTTTGTGGTGGGGCTAGTGGTGTGGCCAGTGAAGTATGGATACAGTCTGCTTGAGTCGGTCCTACGTTTTGTGTCACTGGTTGTACAGCCAATATAAGTGGGGTGATGTCTGATTTCTCCGGCACCACCATGTTTTTCAAGGACTTTGCTGGTGCTCCTTCAGGTTCGGCAATCACCCTCTTCCTTTTTGATGTCTGATGCACACGAACAGCATTTGAGTGAAAAAACATGGTATGATGACAGATGGAATATGTATTGATAATGGATGGGCATGTCATCTCGACATATATGATGAGTAAACTAAGCAGATGGCGGTGCAACAAAGTAGAAGAAATGCAAGACAACATATGAAAGATACCCGCAATCAATAAAACATTGCCAAATTAGAACAGGCACCTTGATGGGTGAACAGGACAGGCCATCTGCCTTTAACTCCTTGAGGTTAGAATAGTCATTAGGATCATATTCTAAACAAGAGTCAATAGGTGGGGAGCGTATGAGTTTCATTGGATCCAGAATGGCACTCAATGCCTTGGTGCCAATTTTGTAAGTCATTGCAGTGTTTAGCTTCAAGAGTGGACTGCTGCTAGTGTGACACAAAGCAACTACACAGATCATAGTGTAGATATAACGGGAAAACCTTAAGCATCAGAGTAAAATCAGCAAAGTGGAACTTGCTGGAATATATGTGCTAGTATTGCCGGTACGGCTAGAAAGGCTTCGGATACCAGCTCTCTTCAAGTGAAGGTGCGGTACTGTTAATATCAGTATAACTCTCAAAGGCGACACAGCTCCGCGCATTTACTTGCTATTCTTACAGGATTCAAGTGGGCAGGCCACTACAAATCCTATTCCTATGTTTACAAGATCCTACGAATCAAGAGGCTCAAAGTGTCCATCACAACCAACCGTATAGACCTCTACACTGCAAATGTCCCTGCTCATCTTCAGTACAAGGAACATATTGTACTACTAGCATACTCCCTCCGTTCCAAAATATAAGTCTTGGTAGAGATTTCCACTATGGATCACATACAGATGTATCCAGATACATTTTAGAGTGTAGATTCACTCATTTTGCTCCATATGTAGTCCATGGTGGAATCTATACAAAGAATTGTATTTACGAACGGAGAGAGTACATATTACAGAAGAACGGAAGAGGAACATGGTAAAGAAGAGCAAGCAGATTTTGGATAATAAAATGTTGGTTGCGCAGTGCCCACACATGATGAACCAGAGCACATTAAGAATGCAACTCCCAGCTGTCTCTCGACCATTTCAGGCGGTTGGATGAAGATCCTACGTCTCCTAACCCTTCTTCTTCCTCGTCTCTGATTCTTCCCATACAAAACACCGCACGGGCCGCCGGCCGGACCATCGGCCCCCATCGCCTGTGTTCCTCCGCCACCCCCACCCCCACCGCGTCGAGTTTTCTTTGTTCAGCGAGGCCCCACAACCACCCGAGCCCCTTGGATCACACCGGCGAACTCCGGCGAGCTCTGAAAAATCGACTGACCCAATTTTGAGATTTAGTCTACCGTGATTTAACTAGTGTGGAATATAAAAGGGGAAAACCATAAGCATTGGGAGTATAGTGTTGAGTGTGCCATGGCGGATCTGAAGGTGCAAACCGGACAAAGGCAATTTTGCAACCAAGACAAGAAATCAGAGTAAAGCAGTGGCGATCTATTTTCTTGCTACGATAAATAAGTTGAGAAGATACGAAAGAGTACCGCCTCTGGTGTGGCGTCATGTACGCATCTGCTGAGAATTTGACGGTGCTGCGGTAGTGATGGCTGTCGGCAGCGTGGAAGCAGATCTAGGAGGGTAGACGGTGGCGGCGGGGCGCGGTGGACGAGACGGTCGTAGGAGCGGCGCCGGCAAGGTGGACGACGGCGGGGATGAAGCGAGAGGACATGATGCAAGGATCCCGGTCCGAAGGCGTGGATGAGAGAGGTCGATCTCTTGTAATGGACGGCGGCGTCGGGGTATCAGCTCCGGCATGGTGGAGGAGGAAGGCAGTGGATGGGGTGGCAGACGGTGGCGGACGGAGGAGGGTGGGGTGGAGAGGGTGTTTTGGCGCCCACGGAGTACGAATGGGGAAAAGGGAGGTAGAGAGGAAGGGGGGAACCACGTATTCATGGCGCGCTTGTCTCAAATGCGAGAAAATTTAATAACTTAGCCCCCGTTTCAAATTTCTACTACATCACAGCAACATTAGTCGGTTGGGGATAGGACGGTAATCTCGCATACACCGAGTATTTGCCAACGAGAGTTTGTTTTTGGCGCCCACCGTGTATGAATATGAATCGGGGAGGGAGTCGATTTCGGCCGAGGGCACACTATGTTTTGGCACCCACCGTGTATGAATCCGGGTGAGAGGCGGTTACGTCATGTTTGGGTGAAATTACAAACCTACCCCTATCGAAACCTATAGAAATCCAGCAGATAGGCTTTGCGTGGCAAGGATAGGCAGTAGTGATTTCCATCTCGCAGATTTTGGTTTCGGGCGGTTACTGTGACTTTCCCCGCTTCGTTCAAATTTTGCACAGTGCACTTTACCGTGCCAACTCAATTCGAATTCCATTTGTATTCTACTATTTTCTTTCGGGCGGGATCCATTTTCAATTGGAATTACATTCTATATACATCATTTTTTATATATACTTTCAAAAGCACAACAAAGAATTCTGCTCCTTTATATGTATAATATGATTTACAAATACAATGATCTCGAAATCTTAAGGTTGAATTCGAATTTTTTTAACCAAATTATGTTCTACTAAAATGTATGGATCAGTAATATCTACATATTAAATAACATAGATGTGCGTGAATTCATATGAGTATGCATGTTTGATAGATCAATTTTGGTTCGAGTATGGATTACATGTATCATCATCTCGAATTCAAATATTTGAATCCCTTTTTTGTTCACTCCTTTCACGCCCATCTCTCTCGCATGCATGCTCCTTCAGGTAGCTATCACTCTCTTTTCTCCAGCTCACCCGCACTCTCACTTCATGTTTCTCCTATCCTCGCAAACATGGTCTCTCGACGTCTCCCTTGAGAAGTGTCACACTCTCCCTATCGTTATACATTACACAGTTTTCATTATCTCTCACGTCTCTACTGTTCTCTGGTATCACTCGGTACCTAAGCTTTATTTTTCACCGCCACACACACAGTCTCCACTCGTCTTTCACTTTGTCTTTCTCTCTATGATATTCTCTCACACAACCTATATGTCTCTACATATGACTCATACCACTAAAATTACTCTCTCTCTCTCTCTCTCTCTCTCTCTCTCTCTCTCTCCTGTAGACACAGCATTTGTTGCGGTCTCCTTTTCGTCTCCATCCCAGACTGACACCAATCAGACAACCCCGACTACCGCTCCTCTCTCTCTCTCACACGGACACACATACACAACTCCTGCTTCCACTCCCCTTCCCGACTACCGTCTCTCTCTCACACACACAAAACTCTTGCTTTCACACCCCGACTCGTATTTCTCTCACAAACATTTATCGACTAGCTAGCCTCTAGATAGGTTTATACACCCGCACACTCATGCTTCCACCATCGCATACATGTCTCTCTCCCGCTCCTTGTATCTATGTAGCTTTTTCTTCCCTTCTTGAGACACGCCCTCTCGATCGTGCACACACACACTATCGCCTCATTTTAAGCTAATACCTATCGCACACACACTACTTGTGTCTTTGTCACACATGCACTCTGTCGTGGATTTGTCACGGCAGATGTCCTTGTAAAAGGACTTAGTCGTGGAGCCATCACTACGGGTTAACTTGAAGGGGTTAAAGCGGACACAAAGACACAAGGGTTTATACTAGTTCGGCCCCTTCGATGAAGGTAAAAGCCTACGTCTAGTTGTGATGGAATTGATGTAGTTTCGATGGCTAGGGAGCAAACAAGCTTCGCCTAGGCTCGAGTTGTTGTTGTCTGTCCTTGGACCGCCGCCGGGTCGTCCCCTTATATACACGGGTGACGCCCGTCGGTCCACAGAGTCCCACACCGGTTCATACTCGTATCCCGGTTGGTCTCTCTCTATTCCTAACTTACAATGCAAGTTTACATATCAAGCCGGTTTACGGCTACATGTTCTAAACCGACTATATGCCTTGGGCCTTCATCTGCTTAATCACCTTTATACTACTAATGAAGCTAACCCGGCCCAGGTAGGCCGGTTCACACCTAGTAGTAATATCCCCAACATTAGGCCCCAGATTGATTTGAACTGGTTCATGTCAATCCTTCACAAAAATCTTGGTCTTCAACATCTTCTGGTAATTGGTAAACCGCCATGTCGTCATCATCTCTGGTTGCTGTAAACCGGCATAATGTCATCATGAAGTTAACATTTATGACACCTTCTTTTATTAATAGATCTGCGCTACCCAAGGCTGCAGCTCCACTTCCGAATCTTGTGGCTCCTAGATTCGCGCGCCTGACACACATCCTTTGCCTTATAAATAGGACCGAGGGGTCATTTTCTTTTCTCCCCTTCGTCTCTTTCTCTTCATCTTCCTCGCGTCGCCAGCCTCGGAGATCCACCGCCGCCATTGACCTCTGCACCGTCTTGGGCCGCTGCATCAACCTGAATGCACCAGGGCATCGCGGTAGCCTTCCGCGTCTTCTTCGACTCTGGTAAGCCTTCTATTCTTCTTAACATAGATCTATTCTAGGGTTTCATGTTCTTGCCGTGTTCATCACTTTTTCATACTCGTACCTAGACTCCTGAACATATCTGTGAAACCCTGCTCTGACTAGCAGCAGCTTTTTAGCATCCGCCTATAGTTTTATGCTCAAGTCTATAGATCTCATCCACATTCCTGCTCATTGATTCACTTCTGTTTTGTTTTAACCTTTTGAATATTTTCTGTTTTTTGAACTTGCTTCAGATCCATTGCTGCAATAAGACTTTGTGAAACCTGTTTCTGCATACTTAGCCAACCGCAACCTCAATTGCTTTCAATGTTTAGATCAGGCGGTTTAACTTAATATAGAAAAAGTTAATAAACCGGTATATACCATTAGTCCCCTTGTTGAACCGCCAGAACCCTTTAGCCATATGATGCCACTTCATAAAAATACGGTTTAAATATACTGCCTCCGGTTTAGCTTTGTTCACACCAGCACCTTCTTTTATCCAACATGTTCTTGAACCGGAATCACCTATTTCTTATAGATCTCACCATGGCCAAACAAGTATATGAATGCAACTGGGTTCCTTCTCGCGTCACAGAAACTCAGCTGGATGATTTAGTTTCGATCGGCGCTTTAGACAGCAAAGAGACTATCCACTGGAGGGTTCCTGGTGATGAATGTCCTCCCACACCTCGAGAGGGAGAGGTTGTGATCTTTGCGGATCACTTAGCCCGGGGCTTCAAACCGCCCGGCTCTAAATTTTACTGGGATGTGTTAGCCAATTTTCAACTCCGCCCACAAGATACTGGCCCCAATTCTGTTACCAACTTATGTCATTTCCAAGTACTCTGTGAGGTATACCTTCAAGAGAAACCCACAGTTGAATTGTTCAGAGACTGCTTCCACTTAAACCGCCGCACAAAATTCACTGACGGTCCCAATACCGAATTGGGCGGTGTGGCAATTCAGAAAAGGAAAGAAATCACTTATCCCCATGCCAGACTACACAGTCACCCCAAGGAGTGGAACGCAACATGGTTTTATTGCAAAGATACCTCCCCTGATGATGAAAATCCTTTGCCTGGCTTTCGTCCGGACCGGCTCAGCAATACACACCCCTTCCCACAAAGGTTAAATGCCAAGGAAAGGAGTAAATATGCCCCGCAATTATCCAAGCTCCGAGCCTTCACGGCCAACGGTTTAGCAGGAGTAGACCTTGCACGTTGTTGGATATCATGGAGCATACTGCCTCTCAGCCGGCGCTCCGGTTTAATGTGCGAGTATACTGGTAGCGTTGATGACCCACTCCGACACACCAATATCCAGATGATGAAGTCACAGAGGCTGTGAAGAAAATGTTGAACGAACCGGAACACCTATGCGCTCAAACCGGCCTATCCCCTTTCTGTGCTACCAACAAACCGCCAGCTGTAAGTTTCTGATTGCGTTTTTTACTGAACCTGTTATTGCTATCTCTGTCTGACATCAATTGCTGCTTAACCAGGGTGATAATCCGTTTTGGAGCAAGAAGCTTCCACAAGACAAACCGGAGAAAACAGAACGGTCAACCCGGCTCAAGACCAAGGTTGTCAAGAAGCCTGCTAAAAAGAGGAAAACAACTGCTTCATCCGATCCGGCTGTTGATGATGATGTGGGTAACTCGGACCTTGAAGTAGAACTTGATTCACTAGGCTTACTTTTTACACGCCTTATTGATGATGATACTTGTCAGGACGACGCTGAAGCCAGTAATGTTGATGTCGCTGAGGTAATTATTCTCTCTTCCGATTCAGATCCCTTACCTTTGCCAAAATTTCGCCAAGCAAACCAGAAAGTTAAATTTTCTCATCCTCTTGCTTACTTGGATCCCAAATTTCTTATGAAGACTCAGCAACATGAAGCTCTCCGCACAACCCAGCACAGCGGCCAGGTAGTTACCTCCACCGGTTTACCAAACAGTCCGGTTCGAAAACGCCGCTCCGAGGTCTCTGACCTTTTTATTAATTTATGTCAACCTCTTAATCCGTCCGACTCCGATTATCAGGTTACTTCCCATTCTTCTTCTGGTGAATCGTCGGCCACTCAGCTGCCACCACTGAAAACAGTTCTTGGGTAAGTTAGACTGAAGTATGCTTCTGATATATCACATTATAACTTATGCTATTCCTTGACTCTTTGTTTCTCTTTCAGGGCTAAACCTAAACCAAGCAAGAAAGCCCGCCTGAATAAAGCGGTCGAGGAAGAAGCTGCCCCTGAATAGGATAAAACACCAGATCTTGAAGAGTTCGTTCCTGAAGATATTCCCAATGATCCTCCTTTGCAAGATGATGCCATTACTGATAAAAGGCCTATCGATACCTCAGTCCCTGTTGACCAGCCTGCCAGCTCCGTCCGGATTGGTAGATCCCGCAGTCCTTCAAAGCCTGCCGATAAACCGACCGCGCCAACGCAAACCGGCGAGTCCAAGGATGATGACATTGTAATTACCGGCGTAGGTCGCTTTGAACCAGGGAATCCTATCGCTTTGGCCAAGCATACTGTGAAAGAAGATTTTTCTGCCATGAACAAAGGCAAATGGGATATTGATCTGGAAACATATGCTGCTCTGAGTGCCCGAGATCTTCATTCTGGTTACTTGAACCGGCTATATACTAGTCATGACTGTGAAGCTGGTATGATAAAGATGATGAGAGATAAATTTGAGGTAACTTCCTTGTGCTTCTTCTTTCTTTAATTACTGCCACTGTATTAATCCTCCTAGCCCCCAAGGGCCGGTTTGTAACCTTCTTCAAATCGGGACTTGAATATAGTCCTCAATACGTTGAAATCCATCAATGTACCCCCAAGGGCCGGTTCAACTTAGTATAGTTAAACCGGGACTCCAATAAAGATTCTAACATCAGAACATAACTGAGCAAATAGCCATTAGCCCCCAAATGCCAAGTTGAATACCTGTATTGAGCTTAGAACTTTACGATTTAGTAATAGATGAAAATTGAAGGTGCAGTGGCCCCCAAGTATCAAGCATATAACTTGTTATGTGGTTGGTACTTCAAATTCTTGTACCGTTTGCTGAAAGCCAAGCACTGTCTTTATGCAGGCTGAAGTGAGGATCAAAGAGGACCGGATTACTGATCTGCAGGAAATTTTGAAAACCCAACAAGCTGAAACCGACAAGGCAAGGGAAGAAATAACCAGCGCTTTGAGCATCACAGAACATCTAAAAGAGGGCTTCAAGAAGGAGCGGACTGATTGGGCCACTGAGAAGGCCAATTTAATAAAAAGAGCTGAAAACACTGAAGCTGCCCTTAAACCGGTGGTAGATGAACTAACCGCCGTAAAGCGGCAAGTACATTCCATGACCGCTGCTATCTTTGGTAAGTTCCTTTTGGTTTCCTGGATAACTCTGGCCTGCTTATAATAGATCTGGTTTGTGATCTTTCCTGTATTGTTACAGGTACACGTATTGGTCACTTAGGGTCAGATGTTCGGGAGAAGTTGAAGGCTGCCTACACTTTAATTGAACAAGTGTATACTGGAGCGCAACGGATCATCACCACTGCATCTCATAACAATCCGGCACCCACTTTAATCCAAGACACTCTTAATAGGTTGTCAATGCTTCCTGCTCGGATTGAAGAACTGAAAAAATCTGCTGCTCGAACCGGAGCCATCAACGCCTTAATCCGGGCAAAAGCATGGGTGTCGGATTTCGATCCTGTTGAAGCAGCTCAAGGCTATCCCAGCTTGAAGGAAGATGGCTCAGAGTTCAATGAAGATGATTTGAGGGTGATAAACCGTGCAGTACGCCCTCTGGCTTGTCAATTAGCTGAAGAGGCAGACTTGTCGCATTATCAAGCTCAGTACAATGATCAGAACAAACGAGTGCCTGCACCCACTCCTGAAGCGGAGAATCTGATTCCTCCAATCCGTAAGCATACTTACGCTCCTGATATTGAACCATCTTCTCTGATCCATGAAGAAGCTGTCTTTCAAGCTTTAATGGGAATCGACTGGACTACTGTTGATTTCCAGCCAATGGATCGAGATGAGGAAGCTGAAGCGGCGCAGGACGACCCACAACCGTCAGACCGGTTTGACGAACAGACTTGAACTGGAAGCCGGTTTAAATAGCTGCTTTATCATGATCCGCCGGAACAATAATGATCTTATTTGGGCACCGCATTGCCTTGTAATAGGATAGTCAATACTTCTGCTTTAAATATGCCTTCGTGCATAAGTACTGATGCTTTTGCTTGAAATCCTTAATTTATATTTCCTGCAATCAGAAAATCTTGAACTGCGGTGGCGATTATACCGCCAACCGGTTTATAACCTTGATATATATATATCAATGTATTTAAAACATATAATCAAATATGCGATACAAAACATCGCTGGGCATGAAGTTGGCTTAGCCAGGCTTGAAACGGAGTATTTATAAACCGTTATCATCAAAAGGGAGAAAATAACTCCCATGTAAACCGTGCTGGGTCATTATGAGCCCCCCTGCTACTTCATGATGTTAACAGGAAAGTTAAACCGGGCATATGTCTCCGGAATACAAATGAACCGATTTCCGTCAGCTGAACCGGTAAAAAAGTGTTGTTGGTCTAAAGGAAACACAACAAAAATTGAAGAATCATAAAAGAAATATGGCAGCAAAGGCAATGATAAAAACCGTTCGCAAAAACATGCTTTACTGAGCTGATCAGATGGTGTTACCACGGTCGGACAGGACCAAGCCCCCAATAGGAGTGACAATGGTTCAAGTCAGCCAGGTCCCCAAATGAAACCGTGGCATTTATGCCGATCAAAAGGCGTGGCAATGGTTCGGGTTCGACCAAGCCCCCAAGTGATTTTGTGGCCTTAGGCCGATCAAGAGGTGTGACTGGTTCAGACTTGACCATGTCCCCAAGTGATCTGGTGGCTTTCGCCTATCAAAAGGTGTCGCATTGGTTCGGACACGACCAAGGCCCCAATTGATATCACAAAGCTTTTTTGAAAAGCAAATTTTCAAGGGGTAAACCGGAGGCCGCTTTAAAACAGAACCACTCCATGTAACCACGCATGATATGAAAGAACAGAGACCCCACTTTAGCTGAGGCTCTGGTTTTATTATATCGATGATAATATATACACTGCCATAATATGTACATAGATAGAAATGATGGCTCAAGTGTAGTAAGGCCGAAGATGAGCTATATTCCACGGCCTGTTGGTCTCCTCCTCTGATGTGCGTGAGTCTTTATGCTCTCGAATATCAATCAGATAGTATGACCCGTTGTGTAGATTCTTGCTGACCACGAAAGGTCCCTCCCAAGGTGGGGATAACTTGTGCATATCCGTCTGATCTTGGATGAGCCGAAGCACCAAATCTCCTTCTTGAAAAGTTCTGGTTCTGACCCGGCGACTGTGATAGCGACGAAGATCTTGTTGATAAATCGCCGAGCGGGCAGCCACTATGTCACGCTCCTCATCTAAGAGGTCCAAAGCATCTTGCCGTGCTGTCTCATTGTCCGCTTCAACATCAGCCGCCACACGAGGCGAGTCGTGCCGGATATCACTAGGGAGAACCGCCTCTGCTCCGTAGACCATAAAAAACGGTGTGTATCCTGTAGATCGGTTCGGCGTAGTGTTGATACTCCATAGCACAGATGGTAGCTCTTCAACCCAACATCCCGGTGTTCTTTGCAATGGAACCATAAGCCGGGGTTTGATGCCCCGCAAGATCTCTTGATTAGCTCGTTCTGCCTGCCCATTGGACTGGGGGTGAGCCACTGAAGATACGTCAAGTCTGATGTGCTCACGCTCACAGAATTCCTTCATAGCACCCTTGGATAAATTGGTACCATTGTCAGTAATAATACTGTGTGGAAAGCCAAACCGGAAAATCACCTTTTTAATGAACTGCACCGCTGTAGCTGCATCACACTTGCTGACAGGCTCCGCTTCAACCCACTTGGTAAACTTGTCAACTGCCACCAACAGGTGGGTTTTCTTATCCTTGGATCTTTTAAAAGGTCCGACCATATCCAGCCCCCATGTTGCAAACGGCCAAGTAATTGGAATCATCCTCAATTCTTGAGCCGGCACATGAGCACGCCTTGAAAATTTCTGACAGCCATCACACCGTTTAACCAAGTCTTCCGCATCAGTATGAGCTGTCAACCAGTAAAACCCGCGACGAAACGCCTTAGCCATCAGAGACTTTGAACCGGCGTGGTGACCACAATCCCCTTCATGGATTTCACGTAAAATTTCACAACCTTCCTCAGGAGAGACACAGCGCTGAAACGCCCCTGGTACACTGCAATGATGAAATTTGCCATTGATAATTGTCATAGATTTGGATTGCCGGACTATCTGCCCGGCTAGAGTCTCATCCTCTGGCAACTCTCCCCGGTTCATGTACGCAAGATAAGGAACTGTCCAATCCGGTATAACATGCAGGGCTGCCACCAATTGAGCCTCTGGATCAGGAATAGCCAAATCTGCTTCACCTAGGAGCTTGACTGACGGATTGTGCAACGCATCGAGAAAGACATTAGGCGGGACCGGTTTACGCTGAGAGCCCAACCGGCTTAAAGCGTCCGCCGCTTCATTTTTTTCGACGATCCACATGATCCACCTGATAACCATTGAAGTGACCTGCAACAATGTCCACCTCACGACGATATGCAGCCATGAGTGGGTCTTTAGAATCCCAAGTGCCATACACCTGTTGAGCTACGAGGTCCGAGTCACCGAAGCACTTAACCCGACTTAGATTCATCTCTTTAGCCATCTGGAGACCATGGAGCAAGGCTTCATACTCAGCTGCATTATTAGTACAAGGGAACATTAAGCGGAGAACATAACAAAACTTATCACCTCGTGGGGAAGTTAACACGACTCCAGCCCCCGAGCCTTCCAATTGCCTGGATCCATCAAAATGGATAGTCCAATATGTGTGATCCGGCTTCTCCTCTGGTGCTTGCAACTTAGTCCAATCATTGATGAAGTCAACAAGTGCTTGAGACTTCACCACCGTCCGGGGTACGCACTTCAATCTGTGCGGCCCAAGTTCTATAGCCCACTTGGCAATCCGGCCGGTCGCCTCCCGGTTCTGTATGATATCGCCCAAGGGAGCTGAACTGACCATTGTGATAGGGTGCCCTTGGAAATACTGCTTCAACTTCCGGCTTGCCATAAAAACTCCATATACCAGCTTCTGCCAATGCGGATACCTTTGCTTGGATTCAATAAGCACCTCGCTGATATAGTAAACTGGCCGCTGAACCGGATACGCCTTGCCTGCCTCCTTGCGTTCTACCACAATAGCCACACTAACTGCACGAGTATTGGCCGCTACGTATAACAATAACGGCTCCTTGTCGACCGGGGCTGCAAGAACGGGCGGATTGACTAATTGCCGCTTCAAGTCCTCCAACGCTTCATCAGCAGCTGGACTCCAGGTGAATTGATCTGTCTTTCTCAACATCTGGTATAAAGGGATGGCCTTCTCTCCGAGGCGGCTGATAAACCGGCTCAGGGCGGCGATCCGACCCGCCAAACGCTGAACATCGTTGATACACTTCGGTTTAGCCAGGGAGGTGATAGTCGTAATCTTCTCCGGATTAGCCTCAATTCCTCTGTTGGACACAAGAAAACCCAGTAACTTGCCTGCCGGAACACCAAAGACACATTTGGCAGGGTTAAGCATCATCTTAAAAACCCGCAAGTTGTCAAAGGTTTCCTTTAAATCATCAACCAGCGTCTCCTTCTGTCTTGACTTGACTACAATATCATCCACATAGGCGTGCACATTGCGGCCGATCTGTTTATGCAGGCAATTCTGTACACACCGTTGATAAGTGGCTTGGGCGCTCTTGAGCCCAAAAGGCATAGATACATAGCAGAAGGCTCCAAAGGGAGTAATAAACACCGTCTTCTCCTGGTCCTTAACCGCCATTTTGATCTGATGATACCCAGAATACGCATCCAAAAAACTCAAATGCTCACAACCCGCCGTGGCATCAATAATCTGGTCGATGCGGGGGAGGGCAAAAGGATCTGCTGGACAAGCCTTGTTAAGATCCGTATAATCCACACACATACGCCAAGTGCCATTTTTCTTAAGAACCAGCACTGGATTAGCAAGCCACTCTGGATGGAACACTTCAACGATAAAACCAGCTGCTAAAAGCCTGGCCACCTCCTCCCCAATAGCTTTACGCCTCTCTTCGTTAAACCGGCGGAGAAATTGCTTTACCGGTTTATACTTGGGATCAACATTAAGAGTGTGCTCAGCGAGTTCCCTCGGTACACCTGGCATGTCAGAAGGCTTCCATGCAAAAATGTCCCGATTCTCACGGATGAACTCGATGAGCGCGCTTTCCTATTTAGGGTCCAAGTTGGCACTGATAGTGAACTGCTTGGACGAATCGCCGGGCATGAAGTCAACAAGCTTGGTCTCAGCCGCTGATTTGAACTTCAGATCTGAATCATGCTCCGTAGTTGGCTTCTTCAAAGGAGTCATGTCCGCCGGATCAACATTGTCCCTATAATATTTTAACTCCTCCGTGGCACAAACTGACTCTGCATAGGCCGCGTCACCTTCCTCACATTCCAAAGCAACCTTGCAGCTCCCATGAACCGTTATTGTCCCTTTGTGACCCGGCATCTTGAGCTGCAAATAGATATAACAAGGCCGTGCCATGAACTTGGCATAAGCCGGCCGCCCAAACAAGGCGTGATACGGGCTCCGGATCTTCACCACCTCAAAGGTTAGTGTCTCGGCTCGGGAATCATGCTCGTCCCCAAAAGCCACCTCCAGGGCTATCTTACCAACAGGATATGCTGATTTGCCAGGCACCACACCATGGAACACCGTATTAGACGGTCTGAGATCCTTGTCTGTTAGCCCCATGCGGCGGAATGTCTCATAGTACAGGATGTTAATACTGCTCCCTCCATCCATGAGTACCTTGGTGAATTTATAACCTCCCACCTGAGGGTCTACCACCAATGCCAACTGGCCCGGATTGTCAACCCGGTGGGGGGTGATCCTCCCTGCTCCACACGATAGGCTGCTCCGACCAGCGTAAATAACGTGGTACGGCCGGTTCAATAGAGTTCACTACTCGCTTATGAAGTTTCCGATCGCATTTATCCGAGCTAGTTGTGAAAACGTGATATTGGCCATTGTTCAACTGTTTTGGCTGGCTCTGATAACCCGACCGCTGCTGCTGCTGCTGTTGGTTGTAACCCCCTTGACCGTTCTGATTATCCTGGTTATTATTGCCGCCCTGATTGAAACCTGAACCGGAAGCTCCATCGTGACCCGGCCCATGGAAACCGGATCCTGAGCCACCACCTGACCCACGGTCATACCGGAAGGCATTAGAGTTTTTAAATTCCTGCAAAATGAAAGAATCCTTGCAAAGGTGGTTAGCCGGCGCCTCCTTCGTCCCGTGTTTTGGGCAAGGCTGATTCTGCAAATAGTTTAAGCAATCCGGGTTGGGATTTGGAGCCCCATTACGATTCGCTGCTTTACCTCTGCGCCGCTGACCCTTGTCCTGCGCATTAGTGTTAGCCACAAAGTCCATGCTGCCATCCGCCTTACGCTTGCCTCCGTTTCCATGGCCCGCCGGTTTGTATTGATGCCCCTTAGAGTAGCTATTCTTTTTTCCCTTCCCTGCTTCGTCATCGTCAGTCTCGGGATCCTTGGTACTATCAGAATCAGCATACTTCACTAAAGCGGCCATGAGAGTTCCCATGTCATTACAGAACCGCTTCATACGCCCCAACTTCTGCTTTAGAGGCTTAAACCGGCAGTTGCCCTCCAGGGTTAAGATTGCCGAGTCAGCATTGATCCTGTCAGACGAGTGCAAGACTTCAGAAACGCGGCGTACCCAATGGGTTGTTGACTCTCTGTCCTCCTGAACACAAGCCGCCAAGTCTACTATGGATTTAGGCTGCTTACATGTATCTTTGAAATTCTGGATAAACCGGGTCCGCAACTGGGCCCATGAACTGATAGAATTAGGCAGCAGGCCCTTCAACCAAGTACAGGCTGTGCCTTCAAGCATCATGGTGAAGTACTTTGCACACGTGGTCTCATCCACATCCAGCATCTCCATTGCCATCTCATAACTCTCTACCCACGCTTCTGGAGATAAATCAGCGGTGTAATTCGGCACCTTGCGCGGGCCCTTGAAGTCCTTGGGCAGGCGTATATTGTGTAAAGCGGGGACTAAACAGGGTACTCCCAAGCTAGATGCGACCCCTGGCCCGACAGAGGTGGTAGGACGAACCGGTGTAAGCTGATCTGCCTCGTTCTGTGCTGCTAACTCGGCCTCCCTTCGTGCCCGGGCCCGGTCCACTACATCCTGAGCATCGTGAACACCACCGGCCGGGTTATTGCCATGGGCCACTTCACGGCCCCGCGCATTGCTTGATATGGCCGGTTCATCCAGGCACCTACTATAGCTCCGGCTTGGACGAGGTGTGGAGTGAATCCGATCGCGGCTGTATGAATATGCCTCCTATTGAATCAAAGCGGTCCGAAGAAGTTCCTTAACCCGGCGTGTCTCCATTGCTTGCGGAGAGTCTCCTTCGACCGGGATAGCTTCTAATCGCGCAGCAACTGCGACAAGATTGTCCATAGGATTAGAATAATGACCCGGAGGTGTCTGGACCGGTGGAGGAATCACAATGTTCTGCCGAGGAGGTTCCATCAGGCGAGGTTGGACCGTCGCTCCTGGCCCTGGCGCCTCGACCCGGTTTACCTCCAGGTTCCCCGGCGGATTACTGGTTCCAGCTCCCGGAGTGTGAAAGAGATTTTCAGGGTCGAACCCTAACGGCAGGCGTGATCTGTGCTTCCGCTTCAAGACTTCCTGTGATGCATTCTGGTCGAGCATGAGCTTATAGGCCTGGGCGTCCAAAGCGGCCCGCTCTGCGGCCATCCTGTCCTTCTCTGCTGCTAGGTCGGCTTTGGCTTGTGCGATCTGCTCTTTCACCTTTGCAACCTCTGCATCATGGGCCTCCTGATCCGCCGGATTGGCCTCTGCCATAAGTACAGCTAATGCATCAAACAGGTCAGACAGAACTTGAACCGGTGGGCGCACAAGGCCTCCTGCCCCTGCTGCCGCTGCCGCTGCTGATCCGGACAACATTGCTGCTGCGATCGAAGTGATTCGCCGCCTGCGTACGGGCCATGAATATTCCAACCCGGTTGATCTGCTCAGGGGGGTCCGGAATACTGTCGCCATCGGAACAGCCCCTAATCTGGTCGTCTTGCAACTGGTACAATGATTCGGTCTCTCCGGTTGAGGACTCATCGTCGGAATAGACGACGGTCTCGCTACCGTATTCTGACTCGTCCCCATGCTCTCCTCCGTGGATGACTCCCACGAAGGCACGCTTCACGGCCGGTTTAACCTGGGTAGATCTCGCACGTTGAGCCGTCTCAACGAGGTCGGTGCGGATGTCCGGCTCAGGCCCATGCTCACCAATCTTGCCGATAAAAACGTGTATGCCACCAAAGGGGACCCGGTACCCGTACTCGATCGAGCCGGCTTCGGGACCCATCCTGCATCGTCGATGTAGAGCTTGCCACGACGACTCTTGGTCATTCGGCCCACAGCATAGCCTTCGAGTCCTTTGAGCTTGCCCTCCAAGATCATCAAACCATCATGCGATAGCCCCACGGTGGGCGCCAACTGTCGTGGATTTGTCACGGCAGATGTCCTTGTAAAAGGACTTAGTCGTGGAGCCATCGCTACGGGTTAACTTGAAGGGGTTAAAGCAGACACAAAGACACAAGGGTTTATACTAGTTCGGCCCCTTCGATGAAGGTAAAAGCCTACGTCTAGTTGTGATGGAATTGATGTAGTTTCGATGGCTAGGGAGAAAACAAGCTTCGCCTAGGCTCGAGTTGTTGTTGTCTGTCCTTGGACCGCCGCCGGGTCGTCCCCTTATATACACGGGTGACGCCCGTCGGTCCACAGAGTCCCACACCGGTTCATACTCGTATCCCGGTTGGTCTCTCTCTATTCCTAACTTATAATGCAAGTTTACATATCAAGCCGGTTTACGGCTACGGGTTCTAAACCGACTATAGGCCTTGGGCCTTCATCTGCTTAATCACCTTTATACTACTAATGAAGCTAACCTGGCCCAGGTAGGCCGGTTCACACCTAGTAGTAATATCCCCAACACACTCCGTCCTCCTGCACTCTCCCTCTCTCTCACACACACATGGGCTTTTTGCAACAACTAGCAAGATGCCCATGCGTTGCATGGAACATCAAGATGCATTTGTATGAGTAGTTTATCTTGTGGGGGGAAAGGATGAACGAGGGAAGACATTATTTGCAAATGTGGAGAGGGGTGTGGGTATCTTTTTGCAAAATTGCCATAGTTTCATTCCTATCCGTCAGATACAGATCGGATGACCTATATTGCAGGATGGCAGGCACACGATCATCACCGACAATGCTTTTTATAAGAGTAGGGATAAAAAATATAGTTGGTGATGATGGTGGGCCTGCCATCCTGCAATGTAGGTCGTCTGATTTATATCTGACGGATAGGAAGGAAAATATGGCAATTTACCCACACTCTTCACCACATTTGCAGATAAGGCCTTCCCTCGTTCATCCTTTTCTCCCACAAGATCTTGATGTTCCATGCAACGCACGGGCATCTTGCTAGTAAGAGTAGAAATTAGACATATAGCATTTCTCGAATCTTGAAACCAACAACATTCCTCCCTTATCTCATCAAAACCGCCAAAGGAATATATTTTGAGTGAAACATAACATATTTTTAGTGATATACGTATTTCAAAACTAGACCTTTTTTTATCAAATCGGTGAATATGTATTAATCTACTTTGATCATGTGGCAACGCATTGGCACATTGCTAGTAGTTATTATAATTTTTTGGACACCAGAGAAACGGTGGAGTACATATACGAAGAGAAGAGGCGCACGCACGCAGTCGGCCTCTCGCTGTCTCGCACACATGACTATTACGTAAAGGCGACGTTAACAAATAAACCCTAAAACCCTATGTGCACGATTGCTGCATTCGCGGGTACCGGGTACGTGGTGGAGCACCTTTGTAGGAGTTGACGGTCGGGACCACATGTGAACGACTTGGAGCGCGGTGGCTCGCTAGTTGCCACAGATCGAGTAGCCACGTTTAAAATATCATTTTTTAGCGGGGTTAAGAGTTCTGATTTTCAATGGCACGTTATAAGTAGTAAGTAGTTTTTAGAACGATTGGTATGGAGCAAAAATGGAATTCATAGTACTACGTACCTCCTTGGCATATGGTTGTATGGGTTTATGTTACGAGATGTTGAACCTGGTAGTTCTAGGGAAAATACTATGGTTTAGATTTAGATGTTGGTTTTTAGTAATCCGAAGGGGAAACCCTTCTTTGATTAAAAAAAACTACTACCTCCATTCTGGTTTACTAGTCCCCATCGTACTTTGGGTCAAAGTTTGTCGACAAATTTTACTTGTAAAATGTGAATGGAAAACAAGATTTTGTTATACCCAAACAAAAAAGGACCGGAGGGAGTGATTGCTCTGACATGGACGCAACCTCTCATAGCGCAGGCTTTGAACCGGCGCGCCGGCCAAGAGCGCCGCACTCGCTGCAGGCCCAGCTGAGCACGCCTCCTCGCCGCGTGCAACCAGCTTAAGACTGCCCCGCCTGCCTTCATTAAATCCGAGCGTGTGCCGGCAACACGTCCTTCCGCGAGCTGGCAGGCATTTTAGAACACAAAAAATGACTAAAATATAATTAATTTACGCATGGTCTTGACTTGTTGTGCTCGCACTGGTAGCAGGAACTAGTAAATGTTTTTCTTTATTTATAACTCTCCTCACATTTTTTGGCTTTGAAGTGAATCATGGTTGTGGACATTATGTATGAATGTGCAGATATCTGTGAACATGAGTTTGATGTGGAAGTTGAACTTGGAATGTCGGGCTTGCGCGTGAATTATACCATGTCCAATGCTTCATCTGTTATTGTTTGGAAAGTAATTGCTGTTATTACATGACCCGAAAAAAAACATTTTGTGCCACATCAGTAGATGCGCAGACATCACAATAGGCATGCTGACTGGATAAACATTTGAACTTAGCTATTATGAAGGAAATTTTGTATTGAAAACAGTTTTAGATAGAAGGAGACGCCTAGCCTACTCTGCCTCTACTAGCTTATTTCTCGCTTCTTCCATCTCTTCTTTGGCTTGGGTGAAGAGAGCATCTGATTGCTCTTTTCGCTTCTTCAGGAACTCAACTACTTTCTCAAGGGCTGCTGCACGCTTTCTTTCAGCCTTTACTAATGCCACGAGGACACGAACAGCTGACGACTCCACCTGGCTTGTGTGTAATTCAGCATCATCTGGGAATTTGCACCTTGTGTCTAATCCAGCATCATTAGGGAACTGGCACCTTGTGTGTAATCCAGCCTCATTTTGGAAACATGATCTCGAGGTTGACCATACTTCCCTCCTCACAGGAACTGTATCCTGACATGAAGTTACTTCTTTTTTAGATCAATACTCAGAGAAACCTAGATCCATTTAGTAGATGCCAGATAAACAGAACTCGGAGAAGTGAATTCAAAAGGAAAAGAAATATAAGAATATACTACAAGGTGAGAACACCCACTTCCTCCATCAAGTTAAAAACGAAAGCATTAGGATGATTAAGACTCTTCTTATTACACATCGAAGAACACCACGCTTAAGAGAAACAGAAACTACAACATATACACATCGAAGAACACGAGGCTAAATGAAAGTAATTGAAAGGGTGTTACTTACCAAAGCTCGTTTTACAGGTTCGGTGCAGCTCCTCTTTAACTTGCCACGCTCCTTGAAGATGTCCCGAATATCCCGTGTTTGGTCTTCATTGCTCCTCTGCATGTTCACACTCGTGGTTTTAAAATCTCAACATGGCAAGAAAAATACTACTAGTAATATGTAGCGACCAGACCTTAAACGGTCAAGTCTCTGTGCCCCAGTGTCATCCATGGATCAGTAATGCTGACACGCACAGTACTCGACGGATATATAACAGAGTAGCAATCACACACTTATTACATCGAATGTCTCAAAAGAGAACTTATTACAATAATATGGCTCAAGGCCATCTGATGCGATAATAGCGGAAGGCTTGGAAGATAAAGTGAGTCCATCAACTCCAACGGCATAGCTGAGCTACACGGCAACGACCTAACGAACCTTACTCCTCATCTGAAAAGTCTGCAACATAATATGTTGCAGGCTGAAAACGGGTCAACACATGGAATATGCTGGCAATATAACACAGTAGAATAGAAGTAGAATAATACTATCACTACATGCATATATGGCTGGTGGAAAGCTCTAAGGTTATAGTTTTGCGAAAAGAAATTTTTTCCCTGCAACAAGGAATGAATTTTAGTTTAACTATCATGGTGGTTGATAAAACATTGTGAAGGTAATCCCCTCCTCAATCCCAATTAAAATCGTTAACAACCCAACAATATTAATTAAGAGTGTTGAGATACATGTGAATACTCAAGTACTAGATACTCAAATTGTCCATAACCGGGGACACGGCTAACCATGATTAGTTTGTACACTCTGCAGAGGTTTGCGCACTTTTCCCCACAAGACTCGATCGCCTCCTTTGGATTTCTCGCACTACATGATGTTTGAGAAAGAGATGACCGAGACACAGTCTTTCAGAAACATTAACTCTCTACTCCGGGTAGACCATACCAAACCTACAAAACCCACTACCTGCTGATCTACCTCTTCAAGAGCTTCACGTAACTTACTCAACTATGCTAGAGCCCATAATAGCTTGTGGCTGCACACGGAAGTTTCTAGCATGAATAATCTGAGTTCCCTTTGAGCCTGGGTGGCGGTCCATAGGAAGATCACACGGTAACCCCGGGATTTCCAAAAAAACAGGCAATCACTGGATACCCCAGGTGCCTCAATCCACCCAGATGTGTATTTAAGTTGCCACCTTAAGTTGAACCATTAATTAAAATCTCACATCTGTCATGGAAAACACTCAAACCCAATCCACGTCTACGAGCATAGCATGGCAATATAAGCATAACGTAGAAGTAACTCCCAGGGGTTTGATAATAACCAGGGCAATAGGTTCTACCTCAGCAACTACTTCCCAACCCACAAGTTAAAGACATCCTAATCATGCAGTGTTTGAGGTTTGAAATAATGCAATGAAAATTGGGTATGGAAAGAGTATGATCAATGTGTTACTTGCCTTGCTGACGATCCGTGAATCCTAGAGACTCGTAGTAACACGCTTCGCACTCCGGGAATTCTATTGCAAACAAACAATAACACACATAAGCAACTAGCTAAGATGCGCAAACAAAACTCCAAATAAAGAGATTGACCAGAAAAGTTCAACTTAAGAACTCCGGTTTGCAAAAAGAATCAAATCAAATGAAGCAACGAAACTCAAACCGCGAAAGAAACAAGATCCGTTTACTAATCTGGACTAAGGTCAAATTTTACAGTACCAAAACTTTGTTTAAGTTGATTAAACAAAAGGAGGGTCTCGAGACAAAACTCTAGGCGTTTGAATCGCCTGATTCCGATAAACGAGCGAGAAGTTATACTAGTTCGAACATCGGATCAGGAATCGCGATCATAAAAATCGCGGAATAAATTCGATAAAAGAAAAGTGACGAACAGTTTAACGAATGAACGTTTGTTAATCGAGACTAAACGAAGAACGTGTTCGTTAAAACGAACGAACGAGCGAACGCTCGCTAAATAAATAAACCGGAGAAATAAACTGATCTAAAAAAACGCAACTAGGGTTTCGAAAAAAACTGAACGATTTTTTTAAAAAAATGGCGGTCTCGGATTCCGGCGGATACCTCCGGCGAGGTGTCCGGCAAGGTGGGGCTCCGGCGGGCGGTGGCGTGGGCTCCGGCGACGGGCTCCGGCGACGAGCGACGGCGGCGGCGGCTACGGCGACGGCGGCTGCTCGGGCTCGGCTCCGGGCAGCGGGAGGCGGTGATGGTGGTGGTGGTGGCTAGAGGGAGGGGGCGGTATTTATAGGAGGGGGGGGTCGGTGCCTTGGGGAAGGGGGCAGGCAGCGGCGGAGTCCGAGCCGGACTCTGGCGGCGGCGGCGGCGCGCGGGAGTAAGGCGGCGGCGCGGCTTGGGCCGGCCTGGCCTGGCTGGGCTGCGGTCCAGTCGGGTGCGGGCGCGCGCATTTGTTTTTTAAAAAAATAGTTCCACCGATGGAAAAATTCCTATAAAATAAAATAAAAATCTAAAAATGCCAAAACAAATTTTCTTGGCCCAAAAATGCAATTTTGAAAACGTGCATATTTTCTAATGCAAATAAAATCCAAATAAACTCAAATAAAATCAAACAAATGATTTTAATATTTTTCCTCCAATATTTAAATTGTTTTGGAGAAGTCATATTATCTCCTCTCATATATTTATAAGAAATATTTTTCGGAGAGAAAAATAATTAAAATCGAAATCCTCGTTTCATTATTTGATAGAAACCAAATATGAAAACCGGGAAACCCCCAACTCTCTCCGAGGGTCCTTGAGTTGCTTAGGATTTCGAGGATTTTCGGATCAGAAACACAATAAAATATGCTATGCATGGATGATCTATGTATAACATTCCAAATTGAAAATTTGGGATGTTACAAACCTACCCCCATTAAGATGAATCTCGCCCTCGAGATTCGGGTTGGTTAGAAAATAGGTGCGGGTGGTCCTTGAGAAGATCATCCTCTCGTTCCCAGGTGGCTTCATCCTTGGTATGGTGGCTCCACTGAACCTTGCAAAATTTGATAACCTTGCTTCGAGTGACTCGGCTGGCAAACTCAAGAATCTTCACTGGTTTCTCCTCATACGTCAAATCATTGTCCAGCTGAATTGCCTCCAAAGGTACGGTATCTCTTAAAGGTATATCGGCCATCTCAGCATGACACTTCTTCAGCTGTGAGACGTGGAACACATCGTGAACTCCTGACAATCCTTCAGGTAATTCTAGCCTGTAGGCAACTTCTCCCATCCTTTCCAAAACACGATATGGTCCTACAAACCTCAGGGCTAATTTTCCCTTAACTCCGAATCGTTTCACCACTCGCAAGGGTGATACTCGTAGATATGCTCTATCTCCGATTTCATAGGTTACCTCCTTGCGTTTCAAGTCTGCATAACTTTTCTGTCTGGACTGAGCTATCTTCAGTCTATCCCGAATCAACTTAACCTTCTCCTCAGACTCTTTGATCAAGTCTGGTCCAAACAACTGTCGATCTCCTACCTCATCCCACATCAATGGTGTTCTGCACCTACGTCCATACAAAGCTTCGAACGGTGCCATCTTCAAACTGGCCTGGTAGCTATTGTTGTAAGAGAATTCAGCGTAGGGAAAATTGTCATCCCAACTAGATCCATAGTCTAGTGCACAAGCCCTCAACATATCTTCTAGTATCTGGTTGACTCTCTCGGTCTGTCCATCTGTCTGCGGGTGGAATGCTGTACTGAACTCCAATCTTGTACCCAAAGTCTGGTGTAACTGATGCCAAAACTTTGAAGTAAACTGCGTCCCTCTATCTGATACGATGCTCCTCGGAACTCCATGCAAACATACGTTCTTGGACATATATATTTTGGCCAACTTTGCGCATGTATAAGTAGTTTTCACTGGAATAAAATGAGCCACTTTGGTCAAACGATCCACTACTACCCATATTGAGTCATATCCTGCTTTTGTCCTGGGTAGTCCGGTGATAAAGTCCATGCCAAGTTTATCCCACTTCCATTCGGGTATCGACATTGGCTGCAATAGTCCTGCTGGCTTCTGATGCTCTGCCTTCACTCTTTGACATACATCACATACGACTACATACTCAGCAATATCCTTCTTCATACCAGTCCACCAAAAACGTTCCTTTAAATCCAAGTACATCTTGGTGTTTCCGGGGTGTATTGAGTATGGTGAGTCATGAGCCTCCTGAAGTATTAACTTCCTGATTTCCGGGTCATTGGGCACATAAACTCGGTCCTCAAACCATAAGGTATCGTGCTCATCCTCGGGAAAACCTTTGGCCTTTCCTTCGCTCATCTTCTCCTTTATTTCCGCAATCTCTTTGTCCTCCTTCTGAGCTTCTCGAATTTTGCTTAACAAGGTCGACTGGACCTCCATTGTTGCAATGAAACCTCGTGGAACAATCTCCAATCGTAGTTCCATGCTATCCTCAGCTAACTCCTTTGGCAATCCCCTACTTTCAATTATGTTAGCATAACTCTTCTGGCTTAAAGCGTCTGCTACAACATCGGCCTTCCCTGGATGATAGTGTAGCTTCATATCATAATCCTTTATAAGTTCCAACCATCTTCTCTGCCTGAGGTTCAGCTCCTTTTGGGTGAAGATATATTTCAAACTCTTATGGTCCGTGTACACATCACAACGGTTCCCAATAAGGTAATGTATCCAAGTTTTTAAAGCATGCACCACTTCTGCTAACTCCAAATCATGGGTGGCATAGTTCAACTCGTGGGGCTTTAATTGTCGTGATGCATACGAAACAACTTTTGCATCCTGCATAAGCACACATCCCAGTCCCAACTGTGAGGCGTCGCAATATACTTGAAACTCCTTATGTATATCTGCCAACGTTAGTACTGGGGCTGTAGTCAAACGTTTCTTCAACTCCTGGAAACTTGTCTCGCAATCTTCCGTCCATATAAACTTATTGTCCTTCTTCAATAGTTCAGTCATTGGTTTTGCCAGCTTGGAAAAATTCTCAATGAATCTCCGATAATATCCTGCGAGTCCAAGGAAACTGCAGATCTCGCCAACTGAAGTGGGTGCCAACCATTCAGTGACTGACTGAACCTTGCTGGGGTCCACTGCTATACCTTCTCCTGATATAACATGTCCAAGAAATCCAACCTCCTTCAACCAAAATTCGCACTTGCTGAATTTGGCATATAACTGGTTTTCTCTGAGTTTCTCGAGAACTAATCGCAAATGCTCCTTGTGCTCCTCTTCATTCTTCGAGTATACCATAATATCATCGATAAACACTACTACAAACTTGTCCAAATACTCCATGAACACTTTGTTCATCATACTCATAAAATAGGCAGGGGCATTTGTCAGTCCAAAAGACATGACCGTATACTCATATAATCCATACCGCGTAGTAAACGCTGTTTTTGGTATATCCTTCTCTCGAATCTTTAACTGATGGTATCCTGATCGCAGATCAATCTTCAAAAACACCTTAGCTCCTTGCAGCTGATCAAATAGATCATTGATCATCGGTAGTGGATACTTGTTCTTAATGGTTACTTCATTCAAGGCTCCATAATCAACAACCATCCTTAGGGATTTATCCTTCTTTTCTACCAAAAGTACGGGAGCTCCCCAAGGTGATGAACTCCTTCGAATATAACCTTTCTCCAACAACTCCTTGATCTGCTACTTAATTTCGTCCAGATCATTTGCGGGCATCCGATAGGGTCTCTTGGATATTGGCCAGGTACCTGGCAATAACTCTATCAAAAACTCAATGTCTCTATCCGGTGGCATGCCGGGTAACTCTTCTGGGAAAACATCCGGATAATCCTTTACTACAGGTACTTCCTCCTGAACAACTCCCGTGAGGGCATTTACTTGGGTCCTCCTAGGAACATGCCTAGATACGCACTTAATCCTTTTTCCCCTCGGGGTGGTGAGATAAATTGACTTCCTAGCACAGTCAATACTTCCTCCATACTTTGACATCCAGTCCATACCTAATATCACTGAAGGAAATATGCCCTAGAGGCAATAATAAAGTTATTATTTATTTCCTTATTTCATGATAAATGTTTATTATTCATGCTAGAATTGTATTAACCGGAAACATGATACATGTGTGAATACATAGACAAACATATAGTCACTAGTATGCCTCTACTTGACTAGCTCATTAATCAAAGATGGTTATGTTTCCTAACCATAGAAATGTGTTGTCATTTGATTAATCGGATCACATCATTAGGAGAATGATGTGATTGACATGACCCATTCCGTTAGCCTAGCAGTTGATCGTTTAGTATGTTGCTATTGCTTTCTTCATGACTTATACATGTTCCTGTAACTATGAGATTATGCAACTCCCGTTTACCAGAGGAACACTTTGTGTGCTACCAAACGTCACAACGTAACTGGGTGATTATAAAGGTGCTCTACAGGTGTCTCCAAAGGTACATGTTGGGTTGGCGTATTTCGAGATTAGGTTTTGTCACTCCGATTGTCGGAGAGGTATCTCTGGGCCCTCTCGGTAATACACATCACTTAAGCCTTGCAAGCATTGCAACTAATGAGTTAGTTGTGGGATGATGTATTACGGAACGAGTAAAGAGACTTGCCGGTAATGAGATTGAACTAGGTATTGGATAACGACGATCGAATCTCGGGCAAGTAACATACCGATGACAAAGGGAACAACGTATGTTGTTATGCGGTTTGACCGATAAAGATCTTCATAGAATATGTAGGAACCAATATGAACATCCATGTTCCACTATTGGTTATTGACTGAGAATAGTTCTAGGTCATGTCTACATAGTTCTCGAACCCGTAGGGTCCGCACGCTTAACGTTACGATGACAGTTTTATTATGAGTTTATGAGTTTTGATGTACCGAAGGAGTTCGGAGTCCCGGATGAGATCGGGGACATGACGAGGAGTCTCGAAATGGTCGAGACGTAAAGATCGATATATTGGACGACTATATTCGGAGTTCGGAAAGGTTCCGAGTGATTAGGGTATTTTTCGGAGTACCGGAGAGTTACGGGAATTCCTATTGGGCCTCATTGGGCCATACGGGAAAGGAGAGAATGGGCCAAAAGGGTGGCCGCACCCCTCCCCTTGGACTAGTCCGAATTGGACTAGGGAGGGGGGCGCCCCCTTCCTTCGTTCTCCTTCTCTCTTCCCTTTCCTTCTCTCCTAGTCCTACTACATGGAAGGGTTCCTAGTTCTACTAGGAAAGGGGGAATCCTACTCCCGGTGGGAGTAGGACTCCCCTAGGGCGCGCCATAGAGAGGGCCGGCCCTCCCCCTCCTCCACTCCTTTATATACGGGGGCAGGGGCACCCCATAGACACAGAAGTTGATCTACGGATCGTTCCTTAGCCGTGTGCGGTGCCCCCCTCCACCATATTCCACCTCGGTCATATCGTCGCGGAGTTTAGGCGAAGCCCTGTGCCGGTAGAACATCATCATCGTCGCCATGCCGTCGTGCTGACGGAACTCATCCCCGACGCTTTGCTGGATTGGAGCCCGGGGAACGTCATTGAGCTGAACGTGTGCTGAACACGGAGGTGCCGTACGTTCGGTGCTTGGATCGGTCGAATCGTGAAGACGTACGGCTACATCAACCGCGTTGTCATAACGCTTCCGCTTACGGTCTATGAGGGTACATGGACATCACTCTCCCCTCTCGTTGCTATACCATCACCATGATCTTGCGTGTGCGTAGGAATTTTTTTTGAAATTACTACGTTCCCCAACAGTGGCATCCGAGCCTAGGTTTTATGCGTTGATGTTATATGCACGAGTAGAACACAAGTGAGTTGTGGGCGATACAAGTCATACTGCTTACCAGGATGTTATACTTTGGTTCGGCGGTATTGTTGGATGAAGCGGCTCGGACCGACATTACGCGTACGCTTACGCGAGACTGGTTTTACCGCCGTGCTTTGCACACAGGTGACTAGCGGGTGTCAGTTTCTCCAACTTTAGTTGAACCGAGTGTGGCTACGCCCGGTCCTTGCGAAGGTTAAAACAGCACCAACTTGACAAACTATCATTGTGGATTTGATGCGTAGGTAAGAACGGTTCTTGCTCATCCCGTAGCAGCCACGTAAAACTTGCAACAACAAAGTAGAGGATGTCTAACTTGTTTTTGAAGGGCATGTTGTGATGTGATATGGCCAAGACGTGATGCTATATTATATTGTATGAAATGATCATGTTTTGTAACCGAAGTTATCGGCAACTGGCAGGAGCCATATGGTTGTCGCTTTATTGTATGAAATGCAAACGCCCTGTAATTGCTATACTTTATCACTAAGCGGTAGCGATAGTCGTAGAAGCAATAGATGGCGTAAACGACAACGATGCTACGATGGAGATCAAGGTGTCGCGCCGGTGGTGATGGTGATCATGATGGTGCTTCGGAGATGGAGATCACAAGCACAAGATGATGATGGCCATATCATATCACTTATATTGATTGCATGTGATGTTTATCCTTTATGCATCTTATCTTGCTTTGATTGACGGTAGCATTTTAAGATGATCTCTCACTAAAAATTATCAAGAAGTGTTCTCCCTGAGTATGCACCGTTGCCAAAGTTCATCGTGCCCAGACACCACGTGATGATCGGGTGTGATAAGCTCTACGTCCATCTACAACGGGTGCAAGCCAGTTTTGCACACGCAGAATACTCAGGTGAAACTTGACGAGCCTAGCATATGCAGATATGGCCTCGGAACACGGAGACCGAAAGGTCGAGCGTGAATCATATAGTAGATATGATCAACATAGTCATGTTCACCATTGAAAACTACTCCATCTCACGTGATGATCGGTTATGGTTTAGTTGATTTGGATCACGTGATCACTTAGAGGATTAGAGGGATGTCTTTCTAAGTGGGAGTTCTCAAGTAATATGATTAATTGAACTTAAATTTATCATGAACTTAGTCCTGGTAGTATTTTGCAAATTATGTTGTAGATCAATAGCTTGTGTTGTTGCTCTCATATGTTTATTTTGATATGTTCCTAGAGAAAATTGTGTTGAAAAATGTTAGTAGCAATGATGCGGATTGGATCCGTGATCTGTGGTTTATCCTTATTGCTGCACAGAAGAATTATGTCCTTGATGCACCGCTAGGTGACAAACCTATTGCGGGAGCAGATGCAGACGTTATGAACGTTTGGCTAGCTCAATATGATGACTACTTGATAGTTTAGTGCACCATGCTTAACGGCTTAGAATCGGGACATCAAAGACGTTTTGAACATCATGGACCATATGAGATGTTCCAGGAGTTGAAGTTAATATTTCAAGCAAATACCCGAGTTGAGAGATATGAAGTCTCCAACAAGTTCTATGGCTAAAAGATGGAGGAGAATCGCTCAACTAGTGAGCATGTGCTCAGATTGTCTGGGTACTTCAATCGCTTGAATCAAGTGGGAGTTAATCTTCCAGATGAGATAGTGATTGACAAAATTCTCTAGTCACCATCACTAAGTTACTAGAACTTCGTGATGAACTATAGTATGCAAGGGATGACGAAAACAATTCCCAAGCTCTTCGCGATGCAAAAATCGGCGAAGGTAGAAATCAAAGAAAAACATCAAAGTGTTGATGGTGGACAAGATCACTAGTTTCAAGAAAAAGGGCAAAGGGAAGAAGGGGAACTTCAAGAAGAACAGCAAGAAAGTTGCTGCTCAAGTGAAGAAGCCCAAGTCTGGACCTAAGCCTAAGACTAAGTGATTCTACTGCAAAGGTACTGGTCACTGGAAGTGGAACTACCCCAAGTATTTGGCGGATAAGAAGGATGGCAAAGTGAACATAGGTATATTTGATATACATGCTATTGATGTGTACTTTACTAGTGTTTATAGCAACCCCTTGGTATTTGATACTAGTTCAGTTGCTAAGAGTAGTAACTTGAAACGGGAGTTGCAGAATAAACAGAAACTAGTTGAGGTGACGATGAATGTTGGAAGTAGTTCCAAGATTGATATGATCATCATCGCACACTCCCTATACTTTCGGGATTAGTGTTGAACCTAAATAAATGTTATTTGGCGTTTGCGTTGAGCATGAATATGATTTGATCATGTTTATTGCAATACGGTTATTCATGTAAGTTAGAGAATAATTATTGTTCTGTTTACATGAATAAAACCTTCTATGGTCATACACCCAATGAAAATGGTTTGTTGGATCTCGATCGTGTGATACACATATTCATAATATTGAAACCAAAAGATGTAAAGTTAATAATGATAGTGCAACTTATTTGTGGCACTGCCGTTTAGGTCATATTGGTGTAAAGCGCATGAAGAAACTCCATAAAAGATGGATTTTCGGAATCACTTGGTTATGAATCATTTGATGCTTGCGAACCGTGCCTTTTGGGCAAGATGACTAAAACTCCGTTCTCCGGAACAATGGAACAAGCTACTGACTTATTGGAAATAATACATACCGATGTATGTGATCCAATGAGTGTTGATGCTCGTGGCAAGTATCATTATTTTTTGACGTTCACAAGATGATTTGAGCAGATATGGGTATATCTACTTGATGAAACATAAGTCTGAAATAGTTGAAAGGTTCAAAGAATTTCAGAGTGAAGTGGAAAAATCAACGTAACAAGAAAATAAAGTTTCTGCGATCTGACCGCAGAGACAAATATTTGAGTTACGAGTTTGGTCTTCAATTAAAACAATGTGGAATAGTTTCACAGCTCACGCCACCTGGAACACCACAACGTTATGGTGTGTCCAAACGTCGTAACCGCACTTTATTGGATATGGTGCGATCTATGATGTCTCTTACCGATTTACCGCTATCGTTTTGGGGTTATGCATTAGAGACAGCTGCATTCACTTTAAATTGGGCACCATCAAAATCCATTGAGACGACGCCTTATGAACTGTGGTTTGGCAAGAAATCAAAGTTGTCATTTCTTAAAGTTTGGAGTTGCGATGCTTATATGAAAAAGTTTCAACCTGATAAGCTCGAACCCAAATCGGAGAAGTGCGTCTTCATAGAATACCCAAAGGAAACTGTTGGGTACTCCTTCTATCACAAATCCAAAGGCAAAACATTTGTTGCTAAGAATGGATCATTTCTAGAGAAGGAGTTTCTCTCGAAAGAAGTGAGTGGGAGGAAAGTAGAACTTGATGAGGTAATTGTACCTGCTCCCTTATTTGAAAGTAGTTCATCATAGAAATCTGTTCCTGTGACTACTACACCAATTAGTGAGGAAGTTAATGATGATGATCATGAAACTTCAGATTAACTTACTACAGAACCTCATAGGTCTTCCAGAGTAAGATCCGCACCAGAGTGGTACGGTAATCCCGTTCTGGAAGTTATGTTACTAGACCATGACGAACCTACGAACTATGAAGAAGCGACGGTGAGCCCAGATTCCGCAAAATGGCTTGAGGCCATGAGATCTGAGATAAGATCCATGTATGAAAACAAAGTATGGACTTTGATTGACTTGCCGAATGATCGGCGAGACATTGAGATTAAATGGATCTTCAAGAGGAAGATGGACGCTGATAGTGTTACTATCTACAAAGCTAGAATTGTCGCAAAAGGTTTTCGACAAGTTCAAGGTGTTGACTACGATGAGAGTTTTTCACTCGTATCTATGCTTAAGTCTGTCTGAATCATGTTAGCAATTGCCACATTTTATGAAATCTGGCAAATGGATGTCAAAACTGCATTCCTTAATGGTTTTCTTAAAGAAGAGTTGTATATGATGCAACCAGAAGGTTTTGTCAATCCTAAAAGTGCTAACAAATTGTGCAAGCTCCAGCGATCCATCTATGGACTGGTGCAAGCATCTCGGAGTTGGAATATACGCTTTGATGAGTTGATCAAAGCATATGGTTTTATACAGACTTTTGAAGAAGCCTGTATTTACAAGAAAGTGAGTGGGAGCACTACAGCATTTCTGATAAGTATATGTGAATGACATATTGTTGATCGGAAATAATGTAGAATTTTTCTGGAAAGCATAAAGGAGTGTTTGAAAGGAGTTTTTCAAAGAAAGGCCTTGGTGAAGCTGCTTACACATTGAGCATCAAGATCTATAGAGATAGATCAAGACGCTTGATAAGTTTTTTCAATGAGTACATACCTTGACAAGATTTTGAATTAGTTCAAAATGGAACAATCAAAGAAAGAGTTCTTGCCTGTGATACAAAGGTGTGATGTTGAGTAAGACTCAAAACCAGACCATGGCAGAAAATAGAAAGAAAAGGAAAAGTCATTCCCTATGCCTCAGTCGTAGGTTCTATAAAGTATGCTATGCTATGTGCCAGACCTATTGTATACCTTGCTCTGTATTTGACAAGGGAGTACAATAGTGATCTAAGAGTAGATCACCGGACATTGGTCAAGAATATCCTTAGTGAGGACTAAGGAAATATTTCTCGATTATGGAGGTGATAAAAGAGCCCGTAGTAAAGAGTTACATCGGTGCAAGCTTTTACACCGATCCAGATGACTCTAAGTCTCAATCTGGATACATATTGAAAGTGGGAGCAATTAGCTAGAGTAGCTCCGTGCAGAGCATTGTGGACATAGAATATTTGCAAAATACATATGGCTCTGAATGTGACAGACCCGTTGACTAAACTTCTCTCATGAGCAAAACATGATCATACCTTAGTACTCTTTGGGTGTTAATCACATAGCCATGTGAACTAGATTATTGACTCTAGTAAACCCTTTGGGCGTTGATCACATGACGATGTGAACTATGGGTATTAATCACATGCAGATGTGAATATTGGTGTTAAATCACATAGCGATGTGAACTAGATTATTGACTCTAGTGCAAGTGGGAGACTGAAGGAAATATGCCCTAGCGGCAATAATAAAGTTATTATTTATTTCCTTATTTCATGACAAATGTTTATTATTCATGCTAGAATTGTATTAACCGGAAACATGATACATGTGTGAATATATAGACAAACATATAGTCATTAGTATGCCTCTACTTGACTAGCTCATTAATCAAAGATGGTTATGTTTCCTAACCATAGACATGTGTTGTCATTTGATTAATGGGATCACATCATTAGGATAATGATGTGATTGACATGACCCATTCCGTTAGCCTAGCAGTTGATCGTTTAGTATGTTGCTATTGCTTTCTTCATGACTTATACATGTTCCTGTAACTATGAGATTATGCAACGCCCGTTTACCAGAGGAACACTTTGTGTGCTACCAAACGTCACAACGTAACTGGGTGATTATAAAGGTGCTCTACAGGTGTCTCCGAAGGTACATGTTGGGTTGGCGTATTTCGAGATTATGTTTTGTCACTCCGATTGGCGAAGAGGTATCTCTGGGCCCTCTCGGTAATACACATCACTTAAGCCTTGCAAGCATTGCAACTAATGAGTTAGTTGTGGGATGATGTATTACGGAACGAGTAAAGAGACTTGCCGGTAACGAGATTGAACTAGGTATTGGATACCGACGATCGAATCTCGGGCAATTAACATACCGATGACAAAGGGAACAACGTATGTTGTTATGCGGTTTGACCGATAAAGATCTTCGTAGAATATGTAGGAACCAATATGAACATCCAGGTTCCACTATTGGTTATTGACCAAGAATAGTTCTAGGTCATGTCTACATAGTTCTCGAACCCGTAGGGTCCGCACGCTTAACGTTACGATGACACTTTTATTACGAGTTTATGAGTTTTGATGTACCGAAGGCGTTCGGAGTCCCGGATGAGATCGGGGACATGACGAGGAGTCTCGAAATGGTTGAGACGTAAAGATCGATATATTGGACGACTATATTCGGTGTTCGGAAAGGTTCCGAGTGATTCGGGTATTTTTCGGAGTACCGAGAGTTACGGGAATTCGTATTGGGCCTCATTGGGCCATACGGGAAAGGAGAGAAAGGGCCAAAAGGGTGGCCGCACCCCTCCCCTTGGACTAGTCCGGATTGGACTAGGGACGGGGGGCGCCCCCTTCCTTCGTTCTCCTTCTCTCTTCCCTTTCCTTCTCTCCTACTCCTACTACATGGAAGGGTTCCTAGTTCTACTAGGAAAGGGGGAATCCTACTCCCGGTGGGAGTAGGACTCCCCTAGGGCGCGCCATAGAGAGGGCCGGCCCTCCCCCTCCTCCACTCCTTTATATACGGGGGCAGGGGGCACCCCATAGACACAGAAGTTGATCTACGGATCGTTCCTTAGCCGTGTGCGGTGCCCCCCTCCACCATATTCCACCTGGGTCATATCGTCGCGGAGTTTAGGCGAAGCCCTGCGCCGGTAGAATATCATCATCATCACCACGCCGTCGTGCTGACGGAACTCATCCCCGACGCTTTGCTGGATTGGAGCCCGGGGAACGTCATCGAGCTGAACGTGTGCTGAACACGGAGGTGCCGTACGTTCGGTGCTTGGATCGGTCGAATCATGAAGACATACGACTACATCAACCGCGTTGTCATAACGCTTCCGCTTACGGTCTACGAGGGTACGTGGACATCACTCTCCCCTCTCGTTGCTATACCATCACCATGATCTTGCGTGTGCGTAGGATTTTTTTTTGAAATTACCACATTCCCCAACAATCACATCCAATCCTTGTGACTCCAAGATAATTAGGTCAGATGGAAAGACATGCGTCCCAATGGTTAGGGGTATCTGGTTACACCATCGGCTGGCCATATACTCTGCTCCAGGCGAGCTTACTAATAGAGGGGTTCTAAGGGTTTGGGTTGGCAGGTTAAACTTATCCATGAATCCCCTTGATATGTATGAATGCGATGCACCAGTATCAAAAAGAATAAGGGCGGTAAATGACTTAACTAAAAACTTACCTATTACCGCGTCTGGCTATTCTTCAACCTCCTCAACATTAACGTGGTTCACTTGCCCTTTGTTGAATGGGTTAGGCTTCTTTCCAGTGCTCCTGTTTCCGTTTCCATTCCTTCATTCAGGACAATCATTGGCGTAGTCCCCAGTCTTCCCGAACTTATAACAAGTAACTTGACTTAGGTCTCTCTTGGCGGGTGTGGCTGGGTTGGAGCGGTTATTGTTGGTTCCGTTCCCATTTCCGTTCTTAGTGCCATTGTGATTATGCGATCCTCCTCCAGGGTGGTTATAACCTCTGTGGTTATGAACGAGTCCTCCCGAATTCGGGGTTAAGCGAGGCTTCTGCTGAGCTCCTGAATTATACTTCCCTTGTCCATACTTCCTCTTACGGCTCTCAATCTGCTGTTGCTTCCCTTCAATCATAAGAGCTTTATCTACCAACTCCTGGTAGTTGTTGAAGGTTGCCACCATCAACTGCATGCTCATCTCATCATTCAACCCTTCCATAAACTTCTCCTGCTTTGCGGCATCCGTGGCCACATCATTAGGGGCATAGCGTGATAATTTGCTAAAATCATCTACGTGCTAGTCAACCGTACGGTTCCCCGAACGTAAGTTACGAAACTCCCGCTTCTTCATCTGCATAGCTCCAGTGGAAACATGGGCAGTTCGAAATGCCTGCTGAAACTGAGCCCATGTGACAGTGTCGACAGGGTAGGTGGTGGTGAAATTCTTCCACCATGCTGCTGCGGGTCCATCCAGTTGATGTGCGGCAAAGCGCACCTTCTCCGCATCCGTGCATCCTGCGGTGGTTAACTCCCTTCCGATACGGCATAGCCAATCATCTGCCACTATTGGCTCTATGCTACTGGAGAACACCGGCGGCTGTAACCTTAGAAAACGGGCTAGGTTGTCCACTCGCGGCGGGTTGTTGTGGTTGTTGTTATTGTTGTTGTTGCCTTGGTTCTGAACTAGTAATTGCATCAAAGCATTCTGGTGCTGGATCAACTGGGTGAGCTCCGGTGGGAAGGCAAAATCGGTGTCACGTCTCAGAGGCATCTGAGGGGTTTTAGATGGAAGAGATTAGAATAGAGAAAGGTCCAGTGAGGAAGCACTACCCATATGCACATGACACAAACACAATCATTTCACTCAATCAAGCAAGCAAGGGCATACATCGGTCTAAAACTATCGTAGAAGTGTTCAAATACTACTTAATACATGGGGGAATACTAATACTGTATGGTGGTCATCTAGAAATTTTGATCGGTGGAAGATTCCATGATGTCTGCTCCAGCTTCGTCTTCATAGTCATCATTGCTTGGTTCAGAATCGGTGTCGTCAATGATGATGTAGTTGTCTGGGCATGTGGGGTCGTCGTCTTCGTCTCCCAGGGCTGATCTTCCCATGAATATCCCAATCTTTTTAACCAGGTCGTCGTTCTTCTCCAGTAGTGTCTTGATTTCCTCCTCATATCCATCGCGTGTGAACTTGAGTTCTTCTTCCAGCTCGATGATCCTAGTCTTTGCCTTCTTCAATTCTATCATATCGGCGCACATCTGGTTCTCTTGGCGTCGAATGTGTTGGTTTAGTTCTTGGATAAAAGCTGCGACTGATCTATCCTTCCTGGTGCTGATCATCTCCCATTGCTCATCTCGGCGCCCACATATCTGATAGGTAGTGTCCTTAAGCTCCCTGTTGTATACTTCTCCAATGCGTCCCATGGTAATGTGGGCTGCCATGCTCTTACCTAGACTCCAGGTTGGTGCTTCGAAAGAAAATTCTATGGGTTTTGAAGTCGGCGAGAACGTTCTTCCTGGAACTTGTACTTGAATCATTCAGCCCTCCTCTTCCGGTAAGGTGGTGCTGTATGTCCCGGTGAAACTAGGTATCCCAATGTTCAAGTACCTAGTGACTTCCTTCAACTGGTGTCCAAAAGGTGTATCCTCATCCGGTTGTGCGAACTTGTTCTTCTTCTCCGTCATCCTAAGGAGTGGAAAAGGGAGAGGAGTCAGAAATGAGTAGAGAAGAGTGACCTATGGTTTATCTTAGTGTCGTGTCCAACAGTCAGCGTGTGCTCTGATACCATCTTGTAGTGACCAGACCTCAAACGGTCAAGTCTCTATGCCCCAGTGTCATCCCTGGATCAGTAATGCTGACACGCATAGTACTTGAAGGATTTATAACAGAGTAGCAATCACACACTTATTACATCGAATGTCTCAAAAGAGAACTTATTACAATAATATGGCTTATCTAATGCGATAACAGCGGAAGGCTTGGAAGATAAAGTGAGTCCATCAACTCCAACGGCATAGCTGAGCTGCACGGCAAAGACCTAACAAACCTTACGCCTCATCTGAAAAGTCTGCAACATAATACGTTGCAGCTCGAAAACGGGTCAGCACATGGAATATGCTGGCAATATAACACCGTAGAATAGAAGTAGAATAATACTATCACTACATGCATATATGGCTGGTGGAAAGCTCTAAGGTTATAGTTTTGCGGAAAGCAAATTTTTCCCTACAACAAGGAAAGAATTTTAATTTAACTTTCATGGTGGTTGATAAAAACATTGAGAAGGTAATCCCCTCCTCAATCCCAATTAAAATCGTTAACAACCCAACAATATTAATTAAGAGTGTTGAGATACATGTGAATACTCAAGTACTAGATACTCAAATTGTCCATAATCGGGGACACGGCTAACCATGATTAGTTTGTACACTCTACAGAGGTTTGCGCACTTTTCCCCACAAGACTCTATCGCCTCCATTGGATTTCTCGCACTACATGATGTTTGAGAAACGGATGACCCAGACACAGTCTTTCAGAAACATTAACTCTCTACTCCGGGTAGACCATACCAAACCTACAAAACCCACTACCTGCTGATCTACCTCTTCAAGAGCTTCACGTAACTTACTCAACTATGCTAGAGCCCATAATAGCTTGTGGCTGCACATGAAAGTTTCTAGCATGAATAATCTCAGTTCCCTTTGAGCCTGGGTGGCGGTCCATAGGAAGATCACATGGTAACCCCGGGATTTCCAAAAAAACAGGCAATCACTGGATACCCCAGGTGCCTCAATCCACCCAGATGTGTATTTAAGTTGCCACCTTAAGTTGAACCATTAATTAAAATCTCACATCTGTCATGGAAAACACTCAAACCCAATCCACGTCTACGAGCATAGCATGGCAATATAAGCATAACGTAGAAGTAACTCCCAGGGGTTTGATAATAAATAGGGCAATAGGTTCTATCTCAGCAACTACTTCCCAACCCACAAGTTAAAGACATCTTAATCATGCAGTGTTTGAGGTTTGAACTAATGCAATGAAAACTGGGTATGGAAAGACTATGATCAATGTGTTACTTGCCTTGCTGACGATCCGTGAACCCTAGAGACTCGTAGTAACACGCTTCACACTCTAGGAATTCTATCGCAAACAAACAATAACACACATAAGCAACTATCTAAGATGTGCAAACAAAACACCAAATAAAGAGATTGACCAGAAAGTTCAACTTAAGAACTCCGGTTTGCAAAAAGAATCAAATCAAACGGAGCAACGAAACTCAAACGGCGAAAGAAACAAGATCCGTTTACTAATCTGGACTAAGGTCAATTTTACAATACCAAAACTTTGTTTAAGTTGATTAAACAGAAAGAGGGTCCCGAGACGAAACTCTAGGCGTTTGAATCGCCTAATTCCGATAAACAAGCGAGAAGTTATACTAGTTCGAACATCGGATCAGGAATCGCGATCAGAAAAATCGCGGAATAAATCCGATAAAAGAAAAGCGACGAACAGTTTACCGAACGAATGTTCATTAACTGAGACTAAACGAAGAACGCATTCGTTAAGAATGAGCGAACGCTCGCTAAATAAATAAACCAGAGAAATAAACCGATCTAAAAAACGCAACTGGGTTTCAAAAAAAATAAACCGAACGGGTTTTTAAAAAAAACGGCGGTCTCAGATTCCGGCGGATACCTTCGGCGAGGGGTCCGGCGAGGCGGGGCTCCGGCAGGCGGTGGCGTGGGCGGCGG
>NC_041387.1:64163245-64217767 GCF_002162155.2 Triticum dicoccoides | reverse complement strand
GGTGGCTGCTCGGGCGGCGGCGGCTGCTCGGTCTCGGCTCCGGGCGGCGGGAGGCGGCGGTGGTGGTGGTGGTGGCTAGAGGTGGGGCGGTATTTATAGGAGGGGGGTCGGTGCCTTGGGGAAGCGGGCAGGCGGCGGCGGAGTCTGAGCCGGACTCTGGCGGCAGCGGCGCGCGGGGGAGGAAGGCAGCGGCGCGGCTTGGGCCGGCCTGGCCTGGCTGGGCTGCGGCCCAGTCGGGTGCGGGCGTGCGCATTTTTTTTAAATAGTTCCGCCGACGGAAAAATTCCTATAAAATAAATAAAAATCTAAAAATGCCAAAACAAATTTTCACCATCTAAATAAAATATTTAGAACGAGATGAACATTTTCTTGGCCCAAAAATGCAATTTTGACAACGTGCATATTTTTCTAATGCAAATAAAATCCAAATAAACTCAAATAAAATCTAAAAAATGATTTTAATATTTTTCCTCCAATATTTCAATTGTTTTGGAGAAGTCATATTATCTCCTCTCATATATTTTATAAGAAATATTTTTCGTAGAGAAAAATAATTAAAATCGAAATCCTCGTTTCATTATTTGATAGAAACCAAATATGAAAACCGGGAAACCCCCAACTCTCTCCGAGGGTCCTTGAGTTGCTTAGGATTTCGAGGATTTTTGGATCGGAAACACAATAAAATATGGTATGCATGGATGATCTATGTATAACATTCCAAATTGAAAATTTGGGATGTTACGTAATACTCTCGCATCTTGTGGGCAACATTAAAGCACTCGTCTGCCATGTTAGAGCATCTCCAACAGAACCGCAACGCGCGGCGCTTTAAAAAAGCGTATACAGTGTTGAGATCGAGAAGTAGATACTAGAGAGTAGAGGATAGTTCTCAGCATAGATAGATAAAAAATGATACCCATACCCCTCTCTAGATTTGCAAATAAGGCCTTCCCTCATTCATCCTTTTCTCCCACAAGATAAACTACTCATACAAATGCATCTTAATGCGTGCAACGCATGGGCATCTTGCTAGTTCTAAAAACCTTTCCATCTGTTGCCACACTGCTGGTTGCAGATGAAAAACCTACCCAAGCACAGCGTGATACAGGAGCGACGCACAATTACAAGCTGATATTCTGTTGGACAATGGAGGCTATAACCAATTACTTTTACAGGAACAATAGCACCCAGGAAAATTGAAGGGTAGGTATGAACAAAATTGGAACTGCACATGTACTGCTAAGTGATTCAATACACACATTACCAATCGAGGAGGAAAATGATGGTCGCGGCGGCCTCTGTGAGTCATGGTCGGCAACGGGAGTCAGTTCATTGTCCACGACGGTGGTACTTCTGCGCTTGGCATCGTCTTCCGGGAAGCAGATCCGAGACCGTGGAAGACGATGTCGGGGAAGAGGCTTCGTCTACGACGACGACGGTGGACCGGCTCCAGTGCGGCGTACGAGGTTGTCGATGAGGCAGATGCGCTGCGGTGGATGAGTGCACCGATGTAAAGGGGAGGAGCACGAAGGCTGCGGTGCCATGGAGAAGTCTATTTTGCGGTGGGGATAGAAAACGGGGAGTATTCAGGTGTACAAGTCTGGGTGCCGGGGTGGGGCTGGCTGGGTAGGGTGAACCTGAAGTTACGGAAACAGCCCCCTACCAAGCGTCGCCCGTAGTCCTGTTCCGAAGGCTATGATGGTAACTTCCCACTCCTCGAATGAGGGTCGCGGGATATTTTCCCGCCGACCTCAAAATTTTGTGACACTGGACTCCCCGTGTGGTGTGTTGAGTGATTCGGCTAAGCAACTAGCGAGTAGTAGTAGTAAACTCTGCATATTAGGTTTGACCGAAGTCAAACTTCCTAAAGTTTGACCAAGTTTATATAAAAATATAAACATTTACCATAACAAATATGTATGATGTGGAAGTACATTCAATAATGAATCTAATGGTATTTATTTGTTATTGTATATGTTAATATTTTTTGTTATAAGCTTTCTGAGAGTTTACAAAACTTGACTTTGACCAATGCTAATACGCGGACTAAAATAAAAACGGAGGGAGTACACATTTGTTTTCTTAGTTTGTAGTGAACTAATCATTTGTTGAAATTGTGAAATAGATATATTAGTCTATTGACTTCGAATGTAATGGTCTATACAATTCAATAGTTACAATCATTGTCGAATCCCAAGATGTATACAAGGTCTATAGTACTTCACAACATGCTCAAACTCACATAATCCCAGTCAAATGAGAATCTAAATGCATTTCATAGTTATTACTTTGTAGGATGCAAGAAAACAACCAAAACTCTACATCAGCCATTATAGAAGCAACATTTTGACATATCCCATTGTGTGAATGAAACATGCAGAGAGAGCTTTTGAAGATGGAGCAGATAGGGTGGGAAAGATTGTATGTATGTGGACGAGAGAGTAGGAGACAAACCTAACGAGACAGAGAGAGAGAGAAAGAGAAAGAGAGAGGAAGAAGTTAGGTCTGTGAGAAAGATGGAGACATGTAATATATGTGATTCTGTATACGTGGAAAGAGAAGAGACAACATGTTTGATGAGAGAGCTAGAAAAACATGGACGAGAGGGGAAGGATCTCATGGGTTGAGGGATTGACAATTTTGTGCGGGGGAGAGAGGGATTGGTAATTTTGTGCAAGAGAGAGAGGGTGGGGGACGAGTCAGTCAGCCGTCGTCACATCACCCTGCTTCCAAATGACCCCGCATTCTCTAGCGCGGTGTGGTCACCGTCTTCGATCTTCTCGATGCCCTATTTGAAGATTGAGGTGTTGTGCATGTTGGGGTGCAAAGAAGCACAAGCGAGAGTGGTCGCCGTATAACCTTGGATGGGGATGAATTGTGTGCTCGGGGGAGTGTGTGTGTGTGTTGTGCTGCGTGTGTGTGTGTGTGTGTGTGTGTGTGTGTGTGTGTGTCAGATATTGAGCGAAAACAAACCTAAGGAGAGAAATGGGTATTCACGAAGAGATTGTATGGGCCTTGAGGTGGGCAGGGGCCGAGTGAGGCTGACAGAATGTGCGCGTTGATGCATATGTTGCATGCAATCGTGCGAGGGACGGACGAATCGAGAGAGATGGTTGTTGTGTTACGGATGCTCCTCTCTCTCTCTGTCTCTCTCTCTCTCTCACACACACACGTAAATTAGAAGACCGTTCTCTCATGTATACACAACATATCGGCATCTGTCTATGTCTCACTCATGCATGATCATTTCCACATTCACACCTCTCTATGTCTGTATCACACGCACACTGTCTCCACATTGCCCTTCCGCCACAACACACATATGGACACATACACATGTTCTCTCACAGTCACACACAAAATAAGTATTAAAAAAACTAGGGCGCACCTAAAACGTCAAAATCCAAATAAACACAAACAGGAGATAAATTCAAATATATGGAAATATTGCAGTGTCAAGAACATTCCCAGGAAAAAAAAGTTGAGTAATATTCGAGGATTGTTTTCACACACACAAAAAGGTTCGGTGGATGTCCTTCGAGCGCGACACGGTGACGCACCGTTCGATCGACCGCGCGGCCGCGGTTCACGCGCTTGCACAGGATTCCGTATCATGGCTGTGGTACTAACTTCAATTTTTTTAATAAAAGCGCTGCCTAAGTCTAATGTTGACGTGTACTAGTACGGTTTTCTTTTAAGTTTGACCAACCTCATATAAAACTAAAGTAAGCTCCCATACACGCACTCATCAATATGTTGCGCATGCCGGCGCCCACCTGCTCCGGCCAACAATTTCTCGCCCATCACCGCCGTGTCGCCGCCATCCCTGTGCCATGAAGCCGAAGGCTCGCCCGCTCACATCGTTTGCAGTACCTCCTCGCCATGCCGCCGCGCTGCCAAGCACACGAGCAGCTGGTGGAGCCGCGTCTATGCACGCAGCGTACAAAGAGGAGGACGAGCGCGTGCTCCAACATGCCGGCGAGGAGGAACTAGCATGTCATTGTCGTCTCCGCCCGCGCGAAGGAGGCTTGCATGGTGGCTGTCGCGGTGGAAGCCGGTCGCGCGCGCGTCGAGCACGCAAACCGGGTGCGAACGCAGAATCTAACTTTGAGACCTTGAATGCCACGTGGATCCTGCAATATGAAGGAGCAATTTGGGCCAGTCGACTCATGTAAGCCGTTTGATGCAACATGGATGGCTAGAAGGACTTCTTCCACCTCTTCTGCCGTCTTCTTCCTTCGCTCCATCGAACTTCTTTCACAAATCGACTGACCCAAATTATACTACTAGTTCGAACGTATTAAGTACAGTAGAAACACGAAGGTATGAGCAGTAGTACCAACTACAAGAAGAATAGTAGTAAGACATAGTACTAGTACTACTCTACGTACTAAAGAGTTCAAATAGCGAGAAAGAACATAACCATAGTTCTGCTGGGGCCTCAACACAACACACCCTTCAAAATAAACTAAGCAACTAGTCCGCTTGACACTACAGTAGAACCAGCATGAGCGACGGCACTGCCACCTACTCGGAGTCCGAGTCCACGTCCTCGACTTCGTCCTCGTCCCTCTTCCTCTTCCTCTTCGCCGATGCTTCTTTGCTTGAACCGGACACTAGGCTCTGCTTCTTCATCCAACCCATGTAGATATTTAAACAAAGGTAGGCATCCATTGCTGCGTACAGGATGTGATCTTCATCTAATGTCTTCGACTCCCATCCATGATGAAACTCGTGATGAGGTTTCTTCCGTTTAGCGTACGAAGGATCAATCATGGCTGCTGCCAGGGTCAGCATTGAAGGTTGAGAGGAGGACACCAGGCTTACCTTCTGGAGATCGAAGGGCTGGCCTACAACAAGACCTATCTGACGTAGGACATCCCTGTCGTTCTTAAAGCCTACAGTAACGAATTTCACTCTTTTGTCCTTGATGAAGTTCTTAAAATCCTGGCACTCAACATCGACATGGCATATGTGGTAGACCAAGCAAATGTTATGTACGCAAACCTGGATCACGGTGGGCTTCTTCCTCTCTTCATCCTTTAGATCCTTCTCCCGTCCCAGAACTGTGGTGTACTCAACATCTAGCCTAGCGACCCACTCATTTGTTGAACTGTTGAACATGCGTAGGAAGCGAGCAAGCCATGCTTTCACCGTCGCGGATCCACGTGTGTAGATGACGATGAACTGGTCGCCGGTGATGGCTCTAACCTGGTACTCAGCGGCGACCATGGAGATTTGGGAGGCCATGGATTTTGGAGGAGGGTTAGGAGAAGTTGAACTGTTGTACCCCGCAAAAACTGGGAGCGAACTAATGTGAAAGGACGGGACGACTGGGAGCGAACTGTTGTGAGGTAGAAGACGGGGACGAGTAGGGCGTGCGAACAGCGTGGGGTTGTTGGCTTGCCCGGTGGATAAACGGCTGCAAGCCCCCAAAGAGTTCTCGAGAACTATGCGGGACCCACTAGATGTCATGTCTACTAGACCCATATTGTAGGCCTGACGGTATAGCTTCTGCCTGTTTGCACGCCATGCCGGCGCTTGGATGTAACTTCACTTAATTCCGTCAACCGTCGCGCCTCCCACGACCTTCGCCTCCCTCGCGCGGTCGCGCCCTTTGAGACTTCGGCCGGCTATAAATGAGCAATTTTTTGGCTACTCCGCATGCATGATACTCCCTCTGGTCCTTTTTACTCCTGTCAACCGTTTGCAAAGTGTTTGACCAAATATATACTTTTTTTAACACCACCTTATATTAATTAACCAGCCACACCAGTACACTCATTCGATATAATATTCACCACACAGGGCGGTACGTTATTTACAAGAATACCATCTAATCTATTGTCAAAGCTATACTTAGCGATTAAGTGTGCCACCTTATTGGCCGAACGGCTAATCTTTGACAATTGAAGATTGTTGATCTACTTCGAGATGCTCAACGCTTTCATCTTTAGGTCACGCATAGCAGACCTGTCATAGTCCCCCGATGCAAGAGATGTTACGACAAAAGCGCAATCAGTCTCTAAAATTACAGGATTATGAAGAGAAATACCTATGTAGAGACCGGCAATGCAAGCCCTAAGCTCCGCTTCCTCCACGCTTTGACAGGCATCAATGAAATCCCACGACCAAATTATACTAAAAATATCAATATCTACAATACTGATTATAATGAGTATAAGAACTATGTTTTATAATGAGTGTAAAAATATTGATTCGACATTGTGAATGTTGATACTCCCTCCGTCTAGGTGAGTAAGTCATCTTAGGCTGTGCACCGTGACCAAGGAGGAGGGGAAGAGGAGGGGAAAACGAGAGACATTAATGTTTATTTGCTAATTAAATAGATTGCATGAAATGAACTAACCACTGCATGTCATGTTTGATAGTCTCAGGTCATTAAAAGCATGCACACCCTCATCTCTTATTGGTTGATATGTCAAGAAACAAGAAACGAGGTAGAAGTTAATGCACCGCGCCTACGTGTTTTGGGATTATTTGGTTTTCGTAAGATGACTTACACACCTAGCTATTAGAGTACCACTACCTCCCTTCTAGTTTAAAGGGCTCGACTCAAAAATTTCACCTACTCTTAGAAAGATAGTAGAGGCGGTGGAATAGGTTTTGAAGTCTGCAAAAGTACTCAACTAATGTTGTCGTTCTTCACAAAAAAATGTGTTTACCAATGCATGCATGAACACTAGTTACTCTAACCCCCCCCCCCTCTCTTCTTTAATTCTTTGCCACATCAGCATGTTTGCTATTCCCGTGTGCATGATACCAGCTAAGATACCACCATGATGGCCAGCCTTAATCATCGCATGCAATAATTTAGTGCACCTTGAAATATGAACATGTGTGGGGCGTGTATGTTTTTAGTGACTTGACACTATACCTAGCCCGACATGCAAGATGACTTATTATGCACCGTTCCCCATACCTGCAGGAAGCCCGTTCGTCTCCAAATCTTTTCCTCTCCATGTGTGGAAACAATATGCCTGCCAAACTCTCTTTCTCCCTCCGGCGGTCCCACCACTCCACCCCGATTGAAAAAATCTGCATGCATGACACTCCTCCCCCCACGCTCGTCCAATCCGTTGTGACCAGCAATATTTTCAACCCTTCGCTCCCCCGTAATTTACTCCAACGAATATGCCCACATAGCTTTTACTTAACTTCAGGTGCATTGGGTCACTGACATACGGGCCCAGCAGTGTACTGGCCCACATGTCAGTGACGCAACTGGACTTGCAGTTAAGTCAGTGCAGCTCAGTCCATATCTTACGTAGGTGTGCCATTGCTCGCTATAAATATTGCGCCTCCCACGACATCGCTATCTCCTCCCCCTCACGTTCACGTTCATCGCTATCTCATCCCCCTTCCTCTCACGTCGACCGCCATGGCATCGCCCCTCCCAAGCCCTAGGAGCCCCTCGCTGCACCGCGCCGATGGTCATGCGTCGCCATTCCATTCCTCGCCGCCACTAGTCGAGGAGGACGCGTCGGTGTTCCGCTCCTCGCCGCTACGCGACGCGTCGCTGTTCCGTTCCTCATCGCCACTAGTCGAGGTGGATGCGTCGGTGTTCCGCTCCTCGTCGCGATGCGACGCGTCGCTGTTCCGTTCCTTGCCGCCACTAGTCGAGGAGGACGCGTCGGTGTTCCGCTCCTCGCCGCGACATGTCGAGGTGGACGCGTCGGTGTTCCCAATCTCGCAAGCACGCGTGTCGGAGGACGCGTCGGCTCCCCGCTACGAGGAGAACGCTGCGCCGCCCGCCGAGCCCCCCCAGCCTTGAGGAGCTTTGGAAAGAAATGGATGTCGCCTTGTGGGAGGCTTTGCCTCCAGCAGAGCGCACCAAAATAGAGGCGGAGAAGAAGGCCGAGGAAGAGAAGCGCACCGCGCAACAAGCTTTCTAGAAGATCTATGTTGCATCCGAGAGAGTCAAGCAATTGGTTCTTTGGCAGAAGGCTCGTGCGAGGGCCGTGAGGGTGGCGGAGGACGCCCGTGCCGACGCCCTGAGTGCAGTCGGGCCCAAGCGCCTCATCTACGCTTCGCGGTACGTGGACCGGGTGCATGCTTCTAGCTAGGAGGAGTACCTGTTGGCGCCGGATCACCACACCGGTGAGATCGCGCTTGCCCGCCGCAAGCCGCCAATCAGCACCTCGCGAGTTGCGAGGCTGAGGAAGAGGCGTTGTGTCAGCGCGCTGGGAAACGGCCGCACACCAGGGCACTCGTGGCGCGCTGCAAGCGCTCCTGCGAACGTCGTGGCTTTTAGGAGGAGTATAATTTTTGTTTCGTAAGGCGATCTCATTAGTTTTGGGACGCAAATGATAAATCCCGAACGTTCAGGAATTTTTAGCGTCCTTAATTAAGTATGTAAAAGGGAAAGTTTGGAAACGTTGTGTATTATTACGCATTTCGCAAGTACATGCATATAGCACAAACTTTACTATATACTATCGGACTACACATCTCTCTCGATATATGCTTGCAGACTGTGCTACTCCCTCAGTCCAGGTCAATAAGTCATCTTTGGTTGTGCACGGTGACCAAGAAGGAGGGAAGACTTGTACACCTAGATGGAGGGAGTACTACTATTACTTATGTACGTGCAAATGCGCGTTTTAACATTATGATGCGGTTTTTGTAAAAGTAGAAAAACAGCACTAGTCAAGCTTGTGAAACGATTCAATGCAAAACAAATGCAAAAATGCTCGTTTGATTGTTCACTTTTAGCTTCCTTCTCTGTGGTTATTTCTCTCACATACTTTGTACGGAGCATCTCACTGGTTGGAAAGGCATGCAAATTCCCAAACCGCTTCCTACACCCTGTATCGAATTTTTTGCCTAACAGGTTGTGCCATGCAATTGGAATTCCAACTTGAGTACTACTACTAGTAGGAGTACCAGGGGCCAGTTCTTTTAGGCTTCTAGATTAGTAATCCCATAACTACTACCTCTGTCCTGGTTTATTGGTCCCCATTGTAATCTGTGTCAAATTTTGATCATAAATTTAACTAATTAAATGTTAGTGCATGTCACATGCACTACTCCATCTGTCTAGGTGAGTAAGTCATCTTAGGCTGTGCACCGTGACCAAGGAGGAGGAGAAAACGATAAACGTTAATGTTTATTTGCTACTTAATAGTATTGCATGCAATGAACTAACCACTGCATGTCGTGTTTGATATCTCAAGTCATTAAAAGCATGCACACTCTTTATCTCTTATTGGTTGATATGTCAAGAAACAAGAAACGAGGTAGAAGTTAATGCACCGCGCCTAAGTGTTTTGGGATTATTTGGTTTTCGTAAGATGACTTACACACCTAGATGCACCGCGCCTAAGTGTTTTGAGTAACATTTTATCAGTTAAATCTTTGGTCAAAATTTAGCACAAATTACAATGGTGAGGAATAAATCAGGACGGAGTAGTAGTTTAGAAGCCCAAATAAATGAGTGAGGCGCCTTATTGTTACTCTCCACTGTGACTAGTCTTGTGGGAAAAGTTGGGGAAGCCGCCAAAAGAACTGGCCCTAGGAGTAGTAGCTAGGGATCGAGTGTGGGAGATGAACCGGAGAAAGTAAATGCACAGAGATGAAATGCAAAAAAGACGGAGGGATGTGATGGTTGCTTGTCCGTTTATTTTACCAGGCCATTTATTACTGGGAGTGGTTGGGTTTTGTGATATGACGGCTTTACTGCCGCGCCACGAGCGGGGTGAGAGGTGAGACTCTCGTGCATCGCCGCCCTCTACACTTGTACTACATTGGTCGTGGTTTATTAGTCCCCCATTGAATTTGATTGAAGATTTAACTGACAAAATGTTAGTGCATATCAACAAAAACTATATTGTTGGATTCGTATTTGAACATAGTTTTGAATGATATAATTTTAGGTGACATGCTTCAGTATTTATCGTACTATATATAATGTTAGTTCAATTTTTGGTCGTACTAATCTATAGTAGTAAGGTGCTCGTGCGTTGCACCGAAGAGTGAAATGCATTGATCGGGGAGTTGTTTAATTTGACAAAGGATGTGGGGGTCATCTCATGTGTAACGGGTATCGATAGGTTTCTTCCGATATTATCTCATCTCTAGAGCTCACAAACATCCGGGTGAAATAGATAAAAAGGTATCTTTTGCAAACAAAAGCATTCAACTGTTCAACTTGCATCCAAAACTTGTGAAGAAATAACACTTATTGTGCTTTACAAGAAATGATCTTTAAGAATTAGTTTTTGAGTATCGATTGTTATACATGTTGGCTACAGATGACATGGCACTTTCTTATAGTCAACAGTTGGCTATACTATTAAGTAATATTAACCATGCCCTTATACACCTACACGGAGGGATTAAATTAGGATGACTTACAAGGGGGCAGAGGAGATGTAAGAAATGGTTCATCGTAAGTCTTTCACGAGTACTGTAGTAAAAATTCATACATGGAAGATTCTAGACTAAACCAAAAATGGATACACGTTTATTCATGCACGATACTCCAATAGAGCAAGATCATGCATGGAAGTCTCCACATGCTTAGACAGCAGATTACATTGAGCGAAGACTAATGATCAACATTTAACTTGATAATGCGTATTTTTTAGAAGAACAGGGAGGCTCCTCCCCGGTTCCATTATCAAATGAAACCCAAAGTGTCCTACATCAGCTCACTAAGAGGAGCAGTTCAAAGGAAGGACTGCGGCGAAAGCCACTCAAGTTTAACGACAAGCTTACAGAATCAAAAGCGGCAAAGACATGGGCCATAAGCACCCACACACACACACTACATGTTTTGTAAGTGCACTTGATAATGCGTATGTCCAGGTGAACCTCCTTGGAGTCCCCGTGCACCAAGTCGGCGGGTAAAGGATGGAACGGATGCCATGGGTTTTCCAAGTCCACATTGGCAGGATAGTCCCAGCTCCCCAGAGTCCAAGTTTGTCCGATGAGGCCGGTGTCGCCGCCCACGCGACCCGAAGGGGTAGTAACATTGACCATGCACCCGTACATCTACCTCGTGTCAGTGTTAGCGTCAGCGGCGACGCCCCTGACGCACATTACAGAGACGGGGCGGCGGCCTGTGCGGGCCTCGCTGGTGCCCACGATCAAGAGGAAGACGTTGTCGTCCTCCTCCGAGACTAGCAGGCGGTGGTGATCCTCCAGCGACTCCGGCATGGTGAACCGGTAGCACGTGTCATACTTGATGTTCTCCGCCAAGGGCCAGCAGTGACCGTTGCACGCATCCGTGAGGTGATGCACCATGTCCGCCGGCGAGCCACAAAACGGCATCGGGCACTCATAGCAGTGGATGAAGGGCTCCTTGGAGGCATCGACCAGGCTGTCCATGAAACGGGAGTGGCTGTAGGGGATGTTGCGCCAGTTGAATATATGAGCAAGTTACTATGAGATTTAATTCGAATAAGCACAAAATAAATCATGATGGCTATAACAGAGATGAAATTAATCATGTGGACTAGCATAGTAGTAGGATACAGAGTAGAAACATGAATTCTACCACGATTTCGAACAAGAAGGATAGAAATACATATGGTGCAACGGGAGCAGCACCGTTGGTGTTGAGGTTGTCTCCCATGTCGTTGAGGAAGAGGTTGCCGAGGTCGGGGAAGAAGTCGTCATCGGTGAAGTCGTGGCTGCCAGCAGTCACGAGAGTGCGCTCCCCAGATTTCAACAGCGCCGGCCAAATGGAGCGCGGGAGGGAGTGGTTGTAGGGGACGTTGCGGCCGCCGAATGGAGCGCAGGAGTAGCACACGAAGCAGTAGATGGTGTCCTTACTAGTACTCCCTAGTCTCTATCTATCTATATCTATATATATATCTACTCTTATAGAAAACCGTATGCCTGCCATCTTGTAATATAGACCGTCCGATCTATGTCTGACGGATAGAAAGCCAACTATGAAAATTTTACAAAAGATACCCGCACCTTTCTCCACATTTACAGACAAGGCCTTACCTCGTGCTCCTCCCTATGTCTCTATCTCTACTACTTTTTTTATACCAAATCGAATAGTGTTGCGCCGTCCGCTGCACGCCCGGCTGAACACGCCTCCTCGCCTCCATCATCACCAACTGAGTCTTTTATAGGAGTAGGAGTAGAGAAAAAACCGAGTTGGTGATGATGGTGTGCCGTGCAATGCACGGGCATCTTGCTATTTTTTTGCATATAAGTTCAAACACCACGTAGACACGGTCTTTGAGCACGGTTCGTAGTCGTTCCATGATCGGGCATTGAAGTTTATAACTATTTTAGATTAGAATATACTACTCCTCCGGTGCTAGTAGTAGAGCAGAGTCCTACTCTACTACTCTACTCTAGCAAGCTAGGGCATAGTACTGTAGTAGGTACTGTAGGGAGTACCAGTACTGTGATCACTCAAGCAAGTTGTGTGGCATCGATATGACCCTACACTGCTGGTATGTGTCTCGTAAGTCAAGCGGCGTGCTATAGTCATCATCACCTGTCCACTTCCCGCAGCACATATTCACTTCTCCATCTTTGTCCGCACATAATCTCGTCCAAGCTTCCATCCCCGCTAAGGCGCCTCCCCCCTCGTCCGAAACCCAAGCACTAACAATGGCAGAACTGAGCAACGTCCGCCGAAAGAGTGGCTGGAATTCGCTCCCCATAGAGGTAATCAAGCTCATTGTTTCGCGTGTGGACAATCTCAGTACCATGCCGCTCGCTGCATGCTCGTCGGGGTTGTACCGTTTACTCAAAGCCCTCAGGATGGAGATTTTTAAGCCAGCACCTTGCTTGCTGATGCCGCCTGATCTTCAGAAACGGCGTGTCACGCAGCATAACGATCGTAGGGCGGCGAGCATCAACTCCCTTCACAGCGATCCAATCCCCGTCAGCCTTAGCTACATTAATGGTATGTACTGGGTCGGCATGAACACGTCTTGGATGGTGCTCGTCGACGGTCGCGGCAGCTGGATGCTCGTGGAGGTCTACACCCGGCGATTGATCCCCCTTCCTTCGATTAACACTGCACTGCTTTGGCACCGCGGCCCAGAATACTCAGAATCTTACAGTAGCCAACATGATACCAAGTTTGATTTGCTCAAGGTTGTAATCTGCCAAGTGCCCACAAGATCTTCGAATTATAAAGATTTCAGGCTAATTGCGTTCTTCAACCGCGGTCTCGCCTATCTGACAGGTCACTGCGGTAAGTGGATAAATCTGCACGTCCATCGCATGATCATACATCCTCCATGGTTCTCTGATGCCATTGAACACAAGGGCTTCATTTACGCTGACGACTCCTTCTATGGCTGGACGTATTGCTGGCCTACTCCAGTCATCACTACAAACGGCTGTTACAGCAGTATGTTACTTTCCTATGATATCATGATGGCTTGCTTATATTACTGTCAACATTTACTGAAAAATTATTCATTCTCATAGCATGTTGTTCTTAAGATTGACTAAATCAAGAGACCTTTTTTATTGGACTCCAACTTGATATGATGTTGTAGGCCGCCTGGTGTCCCTACCCTTCCTAATCCCAGAACCTTTCAAAGAAAAGTGGCATGGCAGTTGCAGGTGGTTCCTGGCTCGATCAGACGATGGCGAAAGATTGATGATCGTTCGCACGTACCGGATATGTTGTTTCATGAAATACAATCACAGTCACTACAAGGTCTTTGAGCAGGATCCCAGCTTCTCTGGGCCTTCAGGAATTTTTGACTGGAGGCTGGTAAGTAGCCTTGGTACATGCTCTCTGTTTGTTGGACTGAATTATCCGATTAACCGGCATATAACCGACGGCAAGGATCATGATGGCAGCGCGGTTTCGTTCATTAGGCAAAACTGTGTGTACACAGCGTACCATGCGTCTCTACATGCACCATACCCTGATATGTGCCGCCACGCTCTGCAGCCCAAAGTAGGAGAGAGGGTCGCAAGTATCAGACTTCGACCTGCTGGTTGGAGTTTCCCCCGTCCGGCAACCATCTGGTTCAAGCCGTCAACCAATCTCCACAGCTTAATAAATGGTAACATCTAACTGAGCCAGTTAGTTAGATGCATACACTTGGTGTAGTAGGATCTTTATTTAGTTTGATGCATACACTTGTTCTTTTTTGGTAGCCCTTTTGTAATGATGGCTGATGTTTGGTCTGGAAGAGAGAGCTGCGTCTTCACTCTTCTGGCCTGCTTACTACTTCTGTTGCACCCCAGCCCTGGTTGTTGCTGCTGCTGCTGTTTTCAATGTATAATTAGTCGTCTGTTGGTTGAATAAATGTGTTGTTAGAATGACAAACACAATGTTTTGGAAGTCGTTGCACGGTTCGATCCTTTAGTGCCCCGTACCGTACGGAGCTTATACTATTTTTCGTACGGAACACATTTTCCACTTGTTGATAACATGCAGCCCACTGATGATGGCCCAATAGAGAAGCCCATAATTAACTGGAAGGGAGGCTCTCACATGAATCCGACCCAGGTACATGCTCATGGTCCCCTAAACATAAATAAGTAAATAAATAAATAAAGCTAAATGCTCATGCACCAGTTCTTTGGGAAAATAGGTAGCCCAGTATTTCTTTTTGAAGAATACCCAAGCTAGGCCTATTTGTTTTCTCCGAATTACTGGACTGCAAATCTTTCAAGACGAGGAGGGATGCATTCCGTCCTGGCCAAAGAGTATGGTCAATGTCTGTTAAAAGTAATATCAAAAGGGGTTGAAAATTCCAAAAAAATTATAGCAAATGGGATATTAGTTTTTTTGAATTTTGTTCTTCACTGATATCTTATGCGTATTTCATTGGATTTAACATGACATAGTACTAATTCATTTTTAAATTTGTTTTAGTATGGCTATTTATTTTTGGATTAAGAATATTTCGTTCCCCAGCAAAAATTTCCCACATTTTTAGTTATTTTTTTGACCCTGGTACTGACCAGAAAATGGCCGGCAATTCTAAAAATGGAGAACGGGCGGCTGACTTGTTTACGCAAGGCATTGTCAATGAACACACGTTTCTAGCCGCCGTGCTTCTTCAATCTCTGATCTTCCTGCTCCAGCCGCCTAAACTAGCGCCGGCGGGACTGCCTGCTCCCTCCTCTTGTGGCCCGTTGTGATGCCGCGCAGGCTTCCCCGGCCCACCCTACTCCCTCCGCTGGCCTGGCCGCACGCAATCAACTGCCTCCTTATTACGCGAAAAAATGATTCCTCCCACTGACATCTGGGGCGCACCGATTGGGAGGCTGACCTATGGGCCTACTACATTGACGCGTACGCAGGGCTTGTCAACTTAGTCAACAAATGATTCTAGCAGCAGTAACCGTTGGATTTGAATCGAACGGTCCTGCTGCTTCTTTAATCGCTACTCTTCTTGCACCAGCCACCCAAACTAGCGCCAGGGAGACCGCCTGCTCCTGCCTCCAGTGGCCGGCTGTGCTGCCGTTGAGGCCTCATCGCCCCCTACTACTCCCACCACTAGCCAGGCCCTGCGGCGACGACAGCCTCACACCGCAGCCGAACCAGTGAACCCTCATACGCATGGGCATCTACTGTCGGGTCTTCCCCGGCTCCGCGTCGTCCCCTTCCTAGGCCTCACCGTCGTCCACTGCCTTGGTGCTCTCGGTGTGGCGTGGTCAATGTGGTCAATGACATTCCATCGGAAGAGTATTGTACGTGGAGAGGCTGACAGCTGGGTCCACGGCCACAGCCCAGTTTTTTTGTGATTTGCCAAGTAAGTCGCTTTGTTAGGCCTGTTGGGCTGCAAATCTTTCAAGACGAGGAGAGCTTTCATTCGGCTGGCTGAGAAAATGGCCCATCAGTAATGAGAAATGGGTTGTACATTTTTAAAACACATCAAACCGGCAATTAGTTTCAAATATCTTTTTTTCATTTCGAGATTTTAAATTACATTAATTTTTATGCATGCAGAATTTGTTGGATTTTATATTGATATACATTTATTTTTAAAACCAGTTTGAATGTGAGTCGAAATTTTGGGATTAAAAACAGTTCGGACCGCACCGAAATATGCAAAATTTCGTATAAGTTTTTAGCTGTGCCACAATATGGGCTGTAATGCTAATAAAAAGAATATGGGCTCCAAAAAAACCCTTAAGAATTAGCAAATGGGCTGTAAATTATTAAAAATAATGGCAGATGGGCTGTATGCTGTTTTCCACAGATTTGAGGCTTTCCTAAAAAATAGGTTGACGCACAAGCAGTGACTGTTGGATGGCCATCCAGCAGCCGTCGTGCTTCTTCAATCTCTGCTCTTCCTGCTCCAGCCGCTCAAACAAGCGCCGGCGGGACTGCCTGCTCCCGCCTCCCCGCGGCCGGTTGTGACAGCTCGGACCCACCAGCTATTCTTCGTACGCAAGGAAGTGCCTCCTTATTACGCACAAAAAAATGAATACTCCCCCTATTAGTTGGGACCCAGTATAGTGGCAGGCTGACTTGTGGGCCTACTAAGTTGACGGGGATGGAGGGCTTTGTCAACTTAGTCAATATGCACGATTCTAGCTCTAGTGACCGTACGATGTCCATCCAATGACCGTAGTGCTTCTTCAACCTCTGGTCTTCTTGCTCCAGCCGCCCAAACCAGCGCCGGTCGTGCCTCATGCTCCTGCCTCCCGTGGCCGGCTACGATGCGGCGGAGGCCTCACCACCCCCTACTACTCCCACCACTGGTCAGGCCATCCCTCTACTCACCCACACCCCCTGTTATTCTGCGGCGACGGCAGCCTCACACCGCAGCGAACCAGTGAACCCTCGTACTCCTCTACGCGTGGGCATTCACTGTCACGTCTTCCCCGGCTCCACATCGTCCCCTTCCTAGGCCTCACCGTCGTCCACCACCCTGGTGCTCTTGGTGCGGCGTGGTCAACGTGGTCAAGGAACGGCTTCCATCGGACGTGGACTGTACATGGAGAGGCTGACAGCTGGGACCACGGCCGCAGCAAGGAAATGCCTCCTTATTACGTGCAATTATTCCTCCACCTGATAGCGGGGACCCACCGGACGGGCCACCATATTTCGCAAAAAAACGTTTCCCCCTGACTACTGGGACCCACCAGCTACACCTTCGCACGCAAGGAAGTGTGTCCGAAAAAAAACGATTCGCCCCGTGACTGCTGGGACCCACCAGCTACATCTTTGCACGCAAGGAAGTGCGTCCGGGCAAAAAAAACATTCGCCCCCCTGACTGCTGGGACCCACCAGCTACATCTTCGCACGCAAGGACGTGCGTCCGGGCAAAAAAATAAACGATTCGCCCCCCTTACTGCTGGGACCCACCAGCTACATTTTCACATGCAAGGAAGTGCTTGACAGTCGGGACCCACCTGGTCGAAGTGTACGTAGCATTGTCATTATGGTCGCGAACGTGTACGTACATATATACTGGTGGATGTAGAGGCGTGGACGTGTCGTAGTAGAGGCGCGCACGTAGCATGTACACGTACGCACAACGGTGAGGGTGCAAGAAAGAAAATACGGCCACGTACGTACATACGGGCAGGGTCTCGAACGCCTACTCTCGCATACGTACATGGCTGGGTCCGAGCGGAGAAACAACGTCTCGTCGTGTTCATGGGGAGCCAACCGGCTGGGTCGGAACGGAATGCGTGGTTGTGTTCATCGGGAGGGCTTGGACGGAACAAGCGATTGAAACGAGGCCTGGCGTACCGCACAACGGAGGAAACGGACCTCCTATGTTCGGAACGGAGTCCTGTTGATCGGGAGGGGTGTGGCGTACCACAAAACGGAGGAAACGGACCTCCTACGGTCAAAACGGGGGTCCTATTGATCGGGAGGGGTGTGGCGTACCTTAAAACGGACGAAACAGACTTGTGTTCAAGTGCTACGGTCAAAACGGGGGTCCTGTTCATCGGGAGGGGTGTGGCGTACCGCAAAACAGACGAAACGGACTTGTGTTGGAGCGCTACAGTCGAAACGGGGGTCCTGTTCATCGGGAGGGGTGTGGCGTACCGCAAAACGGGACTCCACGGGATACTGTTCATCTCCACCGTCGACCTCCTCCAGCCTCCACGGGCTCCTGTTCATCTAGCCTCCACCGTGCGCTACTCCACCGGCTACTGTTCAACCACCCCTCCACCGTCTACTGTTCATCCAGCCCTCCACCATCTACTATTCATCCAGCCCTCCACACCACGAGGTCCTGTTCAACCACCCCTCCAAGGCCACCCCTCCACCGTCTACTGTTCATCCAGCCCTCCACACCATAGGGTCTTGTTCATCCAGAGGCAACGCCACCGCTCACTGTTCATCCCCCCCGGAATGCTCACTGTTCATCCAATCGATCGGCTTCAGTTAGCAGAAGTAGCAAAGGAATCGCTCCATCGGGTTCAGTTAACAGCCATCCATCGATCGCTCGGGTTCAGTAACGCGTACCCTGCAGTGCAATCGCTCGGGTTCAGTTAGAGCCCAACGCCTCGCTCGGGTTTAGTTAGAGCCAACGCCTCGCACGTGTATGAGAGAAACGTGCATCACTCGACCCCCGACCTCCCACCGTAACCGGCAACTCCTCAAAATTTTCCGCCCCCTCGCTTCTACCATGGTTTTTCCATCATGGACGGCCCAAAGAATGTCATGCAGCTGCGTCTCCGACCCGCCCAGGACGAAAAGCCCATTTTCTGTCATGATTTTTTGTCATAGAAGTAGGAGCCCATCACATCTATGATGATACCGGGTTTTGTCACAATTATCGTCATAGAAGTGTCATATGTATGACAGGAAAAAAATTCGTTCGGCCCAAAATGTCACGAATGTGTCTTTTTTTTGTAGTGTACTCTTGCATAGATTTAGCCTAAAATCTCAAGAACTGCATGCATCTGCCCGAAGACGTAGAAGCACAAGAACAAACCAACAAGAGAGGGAGTTGGGGAGAAACCTTGGTCCATGGCAAGAGGACGTGGTGGGGAACGATCCCACCGGTTGGAATCCAAGGAGAGTGGCCGGGGATGAAGATCCGGCGAGGGCCTCCGGCGTCGTTCATGGGCAGGAGAGAGAGAGGCGCGTGGGGAAGAAAGAGTGAATGGGTATGGGGGAGTTTGGAACTCCCCCTGCCCGCTCTTAACCCCCACGTGCTCGCTACTCTACGGTAGTACCGCGCATCCTCGCGGTAGTACCGCCCGGGTGGAAGTACCGTGCTGTGGGCGGTAGTACTGCTCCACAAGCGGCAGTAAAAAATTACTGCCATGCTGGTTGTGGTAGTACTGTGTCCTCGCGGTAGTACCGTGGCATGCCACGATACTACCGTGAACCCAAGAAAATGCAGTTCCAGCCAAAGGAAGAAACAGCTTTGCACGAAACCTCCAAGCAAACGAACACACACCAACGAGCTGAAAAACTAGGCACCACAAGCACAAGCTAGGCACAAAGAGAGAAAAAAACAAGAGACAACAAGGAGAAAAAAACGAGAACCAACCTCTCCAAGGAGAGGGCGGTGGCCGGAGCCACCCATGTTTGCGTCGATTGGTATGGCGCCGCGAAGAATTATCCTTGGGCCCATGACCAAAACTCGTCTTTGAAGCACAAGTACCATCAAGAATGGCGAATGTGAAAGAGTTGATCAATTTATGCATAATGGGGGAGGGAGATTTCATTGAGAGAACAATACCCCCTATGTCCATGCCTACACCTAAACTAGATAACAAATTGAGTGTGGTGGGGTGTGCAAGGGTTCAAGTCACGTTGCTTGAAACAATGATATTTAGCTCATGCCTTAACTCGTGAAATCTTGCTTCATCCAAGGGCTTCGTGAAAATATCTGCAAGGTTATCATGAGTGTTGACATATTTGAGCTCGATCTCCCCTCGCCTAATATGATCCCGGATGAAGTGATACCGAATCTCAATATGCTTCGACTTGAAGTGTTGCACCGGGTTGAGAGAAATCTTGATGGCACTTTCATTGTCACACCAAAGATGCACTTTGTCACAAATGACACCGTACTCCTTTAAAGTTTGCCTCATCCATAACAGTTGTGCACAACAACTACCGGCCGCCACATACTCCGCTTCGGTGGACGAGAGAGACACACAACTTTGCTTCTTGGAAGACCAACTCACCAAAGAGCAACCAAGAAATTGGCACCCTCCGGAAGTGGACTTCCTATCCACTTTGTCTCTCGCCCAATCGGAATCCGTATATCCTTCTAGCTTGAAGATTGCTCCTCTTGGGTACCATAAGCCAAAGTTTGGGGTATGAGCCAACTATTGGAAGATACACTTGACCGCCACAAAGTGGCTTTACTTCGGTGCGGCTTGAAACCGTGCACACATTCCCACACTCAACATGATATACGGTCTAGATGCACAAAGGTAAAGCAAGGAGCCAATCATGGAGTGATATACCTTTTGATCCACCGCGTTACCATTGGGATCAATGTCGAGTAGGCACTTGGTGGGCATTGGAGTAGAAGCCGGCTTGACATCGCTTAGCTTGTATCTTTTTAACATGTCTTGAGTGTATTTGGCTTGGTTGATGAAGGTACCTTCTCTTCTTTGCTTGATTTCGAAACCAAGGAAGAACTTCAACTCTCCCATCGAAGACATCTTGAACTTAGAGGTCATGAGAGCGGCAAATTCCTCATTGAAAGCTTTGTTAGGGGAACCAAAGATAATATCATCAACATATAGTTGGCATACAAACAACTCCCCTTTGACCTTCTTAGTAAAAAAAAGTGGGATCGGTTTGCCCAACCTCAAATCCACGATCTTGCAACAACTCGGTAAGGTGGTCATACCACACACGCGGGGCTTGCTTAAGGCCATAGAATGCCTTATCGAGTTGATACACATGATCTGGGAAGTAGGGATCCTCGAACCCGGGGGGTTGCTTGACATAAACCAACTCATTAATAAGACCATTAAGAAAAGCACTCTTCACATACATTTGTTGTAACTTAAGGTTGTGATGGGAAGCATATGCAATAAACAAACGAATGGATTCAAGGCGACCAACGGGAGCAAAGGTTTCACCGTAGTCGATACCCTTGACTTGAGAATAGCCTTGTGCTACCAATCTTGCCTTGTTGCGAACGATGTTCCCATGAGCATCTTGCTTGTTCTTGAATATCCACTTGGTTACAATGACATTGTGGTTCCCCAATGGCCTTGGCACCAATCTCCACACCTTTTTGTACTCGAAGTTGTTGAGTTCTTCATGCATGGCATTGAGCCAATCCGAATCTTCGAGCGCCTCATAGACCTTTTGGGGTTCAACACAAGAGACAAACGCGTGATGTTCATAATAGTTTGCTAATTTTCTACGAGTGCTTACCCCCTTTCTTAGGCTTCCAACCACATTCTCCATGAGATGACCTTTGGTGGTGACCTTGGAAGCAATCTTCGCGGCTCGATGCTCTAATTCCTCCTTGAAAGTGGAAAGAGGGGAAACTTGATCATCTTGAGCGTCGTCTTGAGCTTGCTCTTGATCTTGAACTTGCTCGAAAGGGAGAACTTGATCTTGGGCATCATTTAGAGGTTCACCACCATTTTGAGGTTGATCTTGCCCTTGATCTTGTTCATGAGATTGAGGGCCTTCACTTTGTTCTTTGGAAGCGTGTGGGTCTTGGGTTGGTGATGGCTCCACTTGAATGGAGCATTGTCCTTCTCCTTCGGCCACAAGGGGTTCCCCAATGGGTAGGATATGACCCACACCCATTCTTCTTATGGCTTGGGGAGGAATTTGATCACCTACATCACAAGTACCACTTTGCTCCACTTGGGAGCCGTTATTCTCGTCAAACTCTACGTTACACGTCTCCTCAATGAGTCCGGTGGACTTGTTGAGGACACGGTAAGCATGAGAGTTTTTAGCATAACCAACAAATATGCCCTCATAAGCTCTAGCCTCAAATTTAGTCAAACGAACACCTTTCTTGAGAATGAAACACTTACACCCGAACACCCGGAAGTACTTGAGGTTGGGCTTTTCATAAGGAGTCTTGTTCAAGCCTTTGCGGAGATAGAGCCGATTGGATGCATCACATGTTGTGTTGATGGCTTCAGCCCAAAAGTTGTATGGAGACTTGAACTCCGCCATCATGGTCCTTGCCGCATCCATCAATGTCCGGTTCTTCCTCTCCGTAACACCATTTTGTTGAGGGGTATATGGTGCAGCATATTGATGTTTGATCCCCTCATCACTAAGAAACTCATCCAAGGTGTAGTTCTTGAACTCGGTGCCGTTGTCACTTCTTATTGTCAAGATCTTTGCATCATGTTGACGTTGAGCTTGATTTGCAAAGTCGATGACGGTTTGTTGAGTCTCACTCTTCCTCTTGAAGAAAAATACCCAAGTGTACCTCGAATAATCATCCACAATCACCAAGCAATACTTTCTACCCCCAAGACTATCAAAGGATGGAGGCCCAAAGAGATCCATGTGAAGGAGCTCCAAGGGTCTCTTCGAGTAGATGATAGTCGTGAGAGGGTGAGCCTTTTCATGAAGCTTTCCTTTGATACAGGCACTGCAAGCACGATCTTTGGCAAAACTAACATTTGTTAGTCCACGGACATGGTCCCCCTTGAGAAGACTTTGCAAAGATCTCATATTGGTGTGGGCTAAACGGCGATGCCACAACCATCCCACATAAACTTTAGCCATTAAGCATGTCGCGGTCTTAGTGGGTCGCTCCGAAAAGTTAATCACATAGAGACCGTTCTCGACATGCCCAACAAAGGCTACTTTAAGAGTCTTGCTCCACAAGAGGGCCACGATATCAATATCAAAGAAAGTGGCAAAGCCCATGAGTGCAAGTTGACGAACGGAAAGTAGATTGTACGCAAGGGACTTAACAAGCATGACTTTCTCGATCATTAGATCATGAGAAATGACAACCTTGCCCAAGACCCAATACCTTAGAAGACGAGGCATCACCCCACTCGACATTGGTGGGCTTAGATGGGATCTTGTGCGCGTCCACCACCAAGTCCTTGCTCCCGGTCATATGATTTGTTGCCCCACTATCGAGCAACCATGACCCCCCACCGGAAGCAAACACCTACAAGAGATCAATGCTTGGTTTTAGGTACCCATTTAGTAATGGGTCCTTTGATGTTAGTAACAAGGGTCTTAGGAACCCAAATAGACCATTCAATATACTCATAAGAAGAACCAACAAATTTAGCATAAACATGCCCATCACTAGCACGGCACAACACATAAGAAGGGTTAAAGTCGCCGGCTTTGTTAGAGGATGTGGCTTTGCCCTTTTTGACATCACCACCCTTCACATTGTTCTTCTTCTCCTTAGGAGCACCCTCTCCCTCCTTCACAAACGTTTGGTTGAGAGGAGGAGGTCATTTGGCCTTGTCATTCTTCTTCTTGTTCTTGGACTTGGGTGCGAACCCAATTCCCTCCTTGGCCACAGCTTCCTTTTGATTGCTCAAATGGTCATTGAGGTTCTTCTCACCTTGTATGCACGTCACAAGACCTTTCTCAATTTGCTCCTTTAAGTTGGCATTCTCCTCCACAAGATGCACATGCTCACAACACGGGTTAGTGGCATTTGCATTATCAATTAATACCATATGAGGAAAAATGGCCTTTTCTTTGGTTAGCTTCACTTGGAGTTGATCATGAGACTCCTTGAGGCTAGCATGAGCACCCTTCAAGACCTTGTGGGCATTGTCGAGTATATCAAACTCCTCCTTGAGTCTAGCATGGTCAACCCCAAGTTTAGCCTTCTCGGAAGTTAGCACACGAGATACAACAAGAGCATGATCAAGATCTTTCTTTAATTTAGCATGGTCATCATTGTGTGACTCCTCAAGAGCCAAACGATGACCATTCTCTTCCTCAAGAGCATTAGAGAGATCCGATATCTCATCAGCATAGTCACGACTATGACCTTCCATCTTAGAGATGGTTTCTTCATGAGCCTCGATCATGTCATTGGCTTCACCAAGTTGTTACAAGAGAGCAACAAAGTGCTTCTTGGATTTGCCCTTGAGTTTACTCATAAAACACTCAAATTCATTCATCTCTTCATTAGACCCCTCATTTTCATACATGCAATCCGTCAAGGAGGGATTAGTAATGATGGTGGTTTTGATGTTGGGGGTTACCTTGTTAGTGGCTTTAGCCATGAGGCACTTGGCGGTGATGTTCTTGTTGGGTGAATCGAAGAGAGACACACGGGAGTTGTGGCAATGGCAACGGAAGCCATGGCCATTGCTTATCCATCTTCTTCATCATCATCATCCTCATGGTATTCTTCCTGGACCACTAACCCTCGAGTAGAAGTCTTTTTGGTGAAGTTGTTCTTGTTGGGGAAGGACTTGGCTTTGTCTTTTCGAATGAGCTTGCCACCATTGTCTTCCCGCTTCTCGTAAGGACAATCCACAACAAAGTGACTCACATTGCCACAATTGTAACAAGTTCTCACTCGTTGCTTGCCCTTGAACCCACTTGAATTGTTCTTGTTGAAATTGGGCCTTGTGTTCTTCTTGCTCCAAAATTGTCTTGAAGCAAGAGCCATGTGCTCATGATAATCATACTTTGTATCCTCGGGATTGCCCTCCTCATCTTCCTCTTCTTCCTCTTCTTCCACAATGACCTTGGCCTTCAAGGAAAGATTGGACATCTTTGTTCTTTGAGAACGGAGCACCGCGTTGTCGGCGGTCTTGTCCAAGATGCTCATTGCAACGAACTTATCCAACACTTCACTTGAGGTCATGGAGTGGAAGTTCGGTCGTTGACAGATGATGGAGGACATGGCCTTATTGTAGGGCATCATGGCCTTGAGGAACTTGCGCTTGATCCAATTGTCATCCGTGTCCTTGATCCCATGATCTCGGAGTGAGACCGCGAGTTTGGTTACTATCCGAAAGAGCTCACGAGGTTCTTCATCTTCTTTCATTGCAAACTCATCAACTTCATCTTTCACAACTTCATAGTTGGAGCGTTGAATGCTTTCGCTTCCCCAATAGAGAGACACAACACAATGTCATGCGTCTTTGGCCATGGCATAGGGTCGAAGCTGAGGGAGATCTTCGGGGAGAATAGCATCTTGGATGATGAAGAGAGCATTCTCATTGAATTGATTATCCACGGCTTCTCTAGGGGTGAAGTTGCTTCGGTTATGTGGATAGAAACCTTCTTCAATGATTCTCCAAAGATTAGTATTCACATGATTTAAATGACGATTGAAGTGATACACCCAAGAATCAAAATCCTCATATTTCACAATCTTAGGAGGAGGGCCGGCATGATCTAAATGAGTAAAGGGAATCGAGTTGGAGGTTCCACATGGGCAAAGATGTCGGTGCCATTTCGACCACTAGTAGAAGGACCCTTGTCGGAGTTAGCATCCGTCACCTTGTTAGTGGGATCACCCATTTTTATAGGCGAGGTATATAGTTTAAGTCCTTCTAAGAATTTAGTAAACATGCTTTCAACCTCGGTAGTCATGGAGGTTTTCAATGTGTCCAAAGCCACATTAAATTCCTCACGAGAGACCGCGGTTCCCCCATCGGCCATAGACGAGCTCGGATCCACACCGGAGTGCTCCCCTCCCCCCACCGTCTACGGTGTCAACCATACTCTTCGGATGGAAAAGTCCTTAATAAAGAGACGAGGCTCTGATACCAATTGAAAGGATCGATATAGTTGACTAGAGGGGGAGTGAATAGGCAACTAACAATTTTTAGTTTTTCTTTACCAAATTAAACTTTGCATCAAAGTAGGTTGTCTAGATATGCAACTAGGTGAGCAACCTATATGGTGCAACAAACAACAAGTGCACAAGCAAGCAAGGGATACAACACAAATAAGCTTGCACAAGTAAAGGCACGAGATAACCAAGAGTGGAGCCGTTGGAGACGAGGATGTGTTACCGAAGTTCCTTCCTTTTGAGGGGAAGTACGTCTCCGTTAGAGCGGTGTGGAGGCACAATGCTCCCCAATAAGCAACTAGGGCCACCGTATTCTCCTCACGCCCTCACACAATGCGAGATGCCGTGATTCCATTATTGGTGCCCTTGAAGGCGGCGACCGAACCTTTACAAACAAGGTTGGGGCTATCTCCACAACTTAATTGGAGGCTCCCAACGACACCACGAAGCTTCACCACAATGGACTATGGCTCCGTAGTGACCTCAACTGTCTAGGGTGCTCAAACACCCAAGAGTAACAAGATCCGCTAGGGATTAGTGGGGGAATCAAATTTCTCTTGGTGGAAGTGTAGATCGGGGCCTTCTCAACCAATCCCGAGCAAATCAACAAGTTTGATTGGCTAGGGAGAGAGATCGGGCGAAAATGGAGCTTGGAGCAACAATGGAGCTTTTGGGGGAAAAGGTGGTCAACTAGAGGAAGAAGACACCCCTTATATAGTGAAGAGACAAATCCAACCGTTATCCACTTAGCCAGCCCGTGACTTGCTGTACTACCGCCCCAGACGGTACTACCACTGCTACGGTAGGTGTTAGTCCAGGCTAGAGCTGCAAGGGCTGAGCGCGGTACTGCCGCTGGCGCGGTACTACCGCTCCCCCTTGCGGTACTACCGCAAGCTAGCCTAGAATGGACTAGCCTGGGAAGGGCGCGGATGAATAAAAATACATCTGTGCCTACTTCCGCTGAAAATCAGATTGTGCAAAAATCCGACATGGTACTACCGCACGTGACGTGTTGTACTACCACGCAGGGAGCGGATGTAAAAAATTACATCCGCCCCTACTTCCGCTCGTGTTGCTGTGCTAGATCAGGACCCACGGTACTACCGCGCACATGGGGCGGTACTACCGTGCAGGGGCGTGGATGTAAAAAATTACATCCACCCCTACAGCTGCACGAGTGGCTGGGTCTGGTCCGAGGCCATGGTACTACCGCTCCTTAAGAGCGGTACTACCATGGGCACCTACGGTACTACCGCAACGGCGGGCAGTACTACCGCATGACTCAGAACAGCAACACTAGGAATCCTTCTTTTTGCAAAAATGAAGAAAACGGAGGATGCTCCAAAGTGCAGAGGGAAAGGCGGTGTAAAGGAATAAAAATGTGTATGTGATGATTCCACCCGAACCTTTCCAACGCGGACCCCCTCTTAATAGTACGGCTTTCCTACGACTCACACCACCGAAAAGAACCGTAGAAAAACACCGTCTTTAATAGTCTTCGAGGGGCACTAAACCGTATTGTGCCTAGTGACGAATTGTCTGAGAAACTCAAGGCACACGATTAGTCCGCAAAAGCATTGTCATCAATCACCAAAACACCTTAGGGATAAATATGCCCTTACAAAGGGTCATCTTCACACAATCCCATGTAATGAACAAGAAAGGGATAAATAGAGTTGGCTTACAATCGCCACTTCACACAAAGATCATATAATTCATACATCATTTAGAGTACACACATAGCCGGACTACAGACAAATCCAAATGAAAAGAAGATAACTCCAAATGCTAGATCCCCAACTGGGCTCCACTACTGATCATCAGGAAATGAAACATAGTAACGACCAAGGTCCTCGTCGAACTCCCACTTGATTTCAGTGGCATCACCTGCACTGGTATCATCGGCACCTGCAACTATTTTGGTAGTATCTGTGAGTCATGAGGACTCAGCAATCTCCAAACCCGCGAGATCAAGACTATTTAAGCTTATGGGTAGGATAAGGTAATGAGGTGGAGTTGCAGCAAGCTCTAAGCAAATATGGTGGCTAACTTACGAGTACAAGAGTAAGATGAGAAACTACGCCACGGTCGTGAAGCTACAAGTGATCAAGAAGTGATCCTGAAACTACTTGCGTTCATACATAACCCAAATCGTGTTCACTTCCCGGACTCCACCGAAAAGAGACCATCACGGCTACACACGCGGTTGATGCATCTTAATAAAGTTAAGTGTCAAGTTCTCTACAACCAGATATTAACAAATTCCCATTTGCCACATAATCGCGGGCATGGCTCTTGAAAGTTTATACCCTCCAGGGGTGTCCCAACTTAGCCCATCACAAGTTCTCATGATCAATGAAGGATATTCCTTCTCCCGGAAAGACCCGGTCAGTCTTGGAATCCCGGTTACAAGACATTTCGACAATGGTAAAACAAGACCAGCAAGACCGCCCGAATGTGGCGATAAATCACGATAGGAGTTGCACATATCTCGTTCTCAGGGGACACCGAATAGGTCAAGCTACAAGTAAAACCAACCCTCAAGTTTCCCCGAGGTGGCCCCGCAGGCTGCCCGATTCGAACCAACACTCAGAGGAGCACTAGCCTGGGAGGGTTAAATAAAGATGACCCTTGGGTTTGCAACTCCCAAGGGAAAAGTATAGGTGGTGGTTAGGCAAATGTTAAAACCAAGGTTGGGCCTTGCTGGAGGAGTTTTATTCAAAGCGAACTGTCAAGGGGATCCCATAACCCCAACCGCGTAAGGAACGCAAAATCAAGGAACATAACACCGGTATGACGGAAACTAGGGCGGCAAGAGTGGAACAAAACACCGAGAAAAAGGCCAAGCCTTCCACCTTTTGCCAAGTATATAGATCCATTAACTAAATAAGTGATATTGTGATATCCCAACATGTTCATGTTCCCAACATGGAACAACCTCACTGCACCTGCAACTAGCAACGCTATAAGAGGGGCTAAGCAAAAGCACTAACATAGCCAAACAACGATTTGCTAGGAAGGGTGGTTAGAGGCTTTCATGGCAACATGGGAGGCAATATAAACAAGTGGTAGGTAGAACAACATAGCGATAGAATGAACAACTAGCAAGCAAAGATAGAAGTGATATCGAGGGTAATGGTCATCTTGCCTGCAAAGTTCTCAGAGTTGTCGAAAGCTTGCTCCTCGTTAGCGTACTCAATAGGTTCCTCGTTCATGAAATCGTCTCCCGGCACTACCCAAAGCAAGAGCACAACCAATGGACCAAAAATCAATCATGGTGCAATGCGCAAGCAACATGACGCAAGACATGGCATGGAATGCAAGATATGATGTGCAATGCATATGGGTACTCCGGAAGGGAAAAGAAGATCCAGGAATCAACTTGGCAAACCAAACAAGATGCAATGCAATCTGTTGAAAACAGCAACATAACAGCTTGTGTGCAAAGTTTAAATATGCTACAGCAATATATCATGGCAAACAAGAGCATGGCATGCTAGTACTAAATGCACTTAACAAAACTTACTTAGTGAACATGCTCCAATATCTACAGAAATGATGATAGCATCAATGCAAACATGGCAAGTGACATAAACAGACCCAGACTTAGTAGAATTTAATGTCATGGCAGAAACAGATTCATGATAACATGTTTGCAAGCTTGTTTAACTCAAAATAAAACATATCATGGCATGAGCTTAATACCAGCAGCAAGTAGGCATGATGAAGAGCATGTTCATGTGAAAAACTACCCCATAGCATAATTTCATAGATATACACATAAAAGACAAAACAACAACATGATGTAAAATAACATGTGTGCAACCTTGCTCAAATGAAGAAACTAATGCTACCACTAGATTCACTGGATTTTTTAGCCCAAAAACATATATAATATGTTGGGGTTCTTATAGAAAAATCTCCACAATTACACAAATAAGCAATCTGCCTAAAATGGCTATTACAGAAATGGCATTTTCCATATTTGGAAACGTCCTGAGATGGACTTGCCCAAAATGGAAAGATTCCATTCCCTGCAATGGAATACTCTCTGGAATTAAAATAAAATAAAAGGAATAAGGGGAGAGGGGATGACAGGTGGGGTCCTGACCCCTGTGAGGCTGACCAGTGGGTCCCACGGGGTCCCACATGGCAGTGGCCACGCTGGGTTAATTAGAGCAAAAAGGGGGAGGGGATGCGCCCGCGAGGTTTTGAACCCACGTCTCCCTAGTAGAATAATAGAGGCGTGGCCACTTAGCTAGGCGCCAATGGCTGATGGAAGAGGGGCACGACTCCTTTTGAATAACCCCCAATAGATGATGCCGGCGACGAGCACAGCGTGGCGGAGGAGCTCATCGGAGCTGCTACGGGGAGCTATGGAAGCGGCGGATGGGCGCAACGGAACCAGCAGAAAATCCCGCACACCCGCACGTATCGTGTGGCACCAAACGCCAATGAGGGCGATGCCAGCGGCGTTGTACAGAGGCTGCAACGACGAGAGCGAATGTGACGCAACGGTGACCTAGAGACCTACCTGAGCAAGCGGATCTAGCCTACGCGCCGAGGCAAACTCAACGGGCACTCTCAGAGGACCTAACAAGGTCGGAGCACTTGTCGGAGGCGAGGTCCGACGGCGACAGTTACGGGCACACGGCAGACAGGAGCTACGGCGCAACAACGACGAAAACGAAGGGGTCTAGGAGGTGCGGCTACTCACGTAGGGGTCGTCGGTGGAGTCGAACGGGCTCGGTGAAGGCGGGAGGCGGTGGAATTCACCGGAAATGAGCAGTGGCCGAGGAGGAGGTGGACAAAGGGGACGTCGTTGAACTTGGCGTCCCGTGGAAGTAGAGGAAGCAGACGACGTAGTCGACGATGACGAACTCGATGGACCCGCTTGGCGAGTCCGAGGCTGACGGGGAGCACGTCGGCGTCGGCGACGGGCTCCTGGATGCGCTAGGGGTAGGGCTAGATCTCAATCTAGCGGCACCCCTGGGTTTCCTTGAGAGAGGGGAAAGGGAGAGGGAGTGGTTGGTGTGCAGCTGGCGCGGAGGGGCTGCAGATAAGGGCGAGGGCGAGGGCGACGTCGTGTGGGAACGCGTGACAACTGTTGTGGCCATGTGCGCACGCGACTGGAGCTCGACGAAAAGGTGGGTGCGGGTGGCATGTTGCCAGAGGCTGGAAAGTGGGACCGAAGGGGCGACATGGCAGGCAACTAGCGGGGGTGTGCTCGGGCGCGGGTGAGAAAAGGTAGGGAGGAGGAGGCCGCAGGGTGGAGCTGGGCTGCGTGTGCCTGGATGGGCCCTGCTCGCTGGGCTGCGTCTGGACCTGCTGTTGGGCTGCACTACTGCTGCTGCTATACTTTTTCCATTTTCTTCAAGCAGAAAAGAAAGTGAAAAAGCACAGGGAGCTAGGAGAAGAGTTAGGAAGATATACAAATATTCCCATACTCCTTGATTATGCACATAATTTTAAAAATGGTTTGGACATTTTTAGAGGAAGAAAAATATTCCAAGTTTGAATTAGGTTCAAACTTGAGGCATTTTTTACCCCAACCAAACCCAGTCCAAAAGTGATGAAATTTGGCAGAGAGGTTTAAGGCACTGAGCTAGAATATAGGGGAAAAGATGAACATTAATGGAGGCCAAAATATGTTGCTTGCCAAAATAAGAAAAAAGGAAGAGGAGGAGAGACGAGGGGGAATGATGATGATGCCATGACATGATGATGCACTTGAAAACAAGAAACCTAGCATGCTCACCACAACAAGATCTAGCAAAAGCATAATGCAACAAATGACATGATCATGATGCAAAGCATATGATGGCAAAAGAAATATGACAAGACAAGGAAGGCAATGCAATAAATAAAACAAAGGAAAACCCAACATGAGACCAACAAGGAGGGAACCACTTGGGATTGAACATGACAATGTTGGATACAAAGCCAAATATGGAAGTTTTACATCTGGAGTGTTACAACTCTCCTCCACTACAAGAGGATCTCGTCCCGAGATCTAGGACTGAAAGAACTCTGGATATACGGAACGGAGGTGATCCTCGCGCTCCCAGGTAGCTTCTCGGTCGGAATGGTGAGATCACTTAACTTTCAGGAACTTGATTGACTTGTTGTGAGTTTTGCGCTTGGTTTCTTCAAGAATGGCAACGGGATGCTCATGATAAGACAAGTCCTCTTGGAGGTCAATCTCTTCGAAGTTGATAGTGCGCTCAAGCGTCTTGAAGCACTTGCGAAGCTGCGACGCGTGAAACACATCCTGCACATTTGCAAAGTTGGACGGAAGCTCAAGTTGATAAGTGAGGTCGCCTCTTTTGCCAATGATCTTGAAAGGACCCACTTATCTTGAGGCAAGCTTCCCTTTGATATTGAAGCATCGAGTGCCTTTCATTGGAGAGACGCGGAGGTAGACATGGTCTCCGATCTCGAAAGCCAAGTCATGGTGCTTGCTATTATAGTAACTCTTCTAGCGTGATTGCATGGATTTGAGGTTTTCACGGATGACTTTACACATTTCCTCAGCTTCTATGATCAAGTCATTGCCAAGAAGTTGGCGTTCACTAGTATCGGACCAATTGAGAGGAGTACGACACTTTCTGCCATAAAGAATTTCGAATGGGGCCTTGCCTGAACTTGCTTGGAAGCTGTTGTTGTAGGAGAACTCGACATATGAAAGACAATCTTCCCACTTCATACCGAAAGAGATGACATAAGCTCTGAGCATGTCTTCGAGGATTTGATTGACTCTCTCGATTTGGCCACATGTTTGAGGATGGAAAGCCGTGCTGAAGCGAATGTTGGTGCCCATGGCCTTCTGGAAGGAGGCCCAGAACTTGGAAGTAAAAATGCTTCCACGGTCTAAAGAGATCAATTGCGGAATTCCATGCAACAAGACAATTCTGGAGGTGTACAGCTCTGCCAACTAAGCTGTCGTGATAGATTCTTTGATTGGAAGGAAATGATCCACTTTTGTAAGCTTGTCGATGACAACGAAGATAGCATCATTCCCTCGCTTGGACTTGGGAAAGCCAGTGACAAAGTCCATTTCGATATGATCAAACTTCCATTCTGGAATAGGTAGAGGCTGGAGGAGTCCAACTGGACACTGGTGTTCTGCTTTCACTCCGCGGCAGACATCACATTCATTCACGAATTGAGCAATCTCTCGCTTCATGCGAGTCCACCAATACGACTGCTTGAGGTCATGGTACATCTTTGAACTGTCTGGGTGGATGGAAAGAAGAGAATTGTGCACTTCGTTCATTATGACCTTCCTTAGATCACCTTTAGGAACCACAATCCGGTCCTCGAAGAATAAGGTGTCCTTCTCATAAATGCGATAGCACTTGTATTTGGGAAGGCCCTTGGCAACACCATGTTTCACCTTCTTCACCATGGTATCAAGGAGTTGTGCCTCACGAATCTGATCTTCCAGAGTTGGAGTGACTTGAAGGTTGGCAAGAAAACCTTGAGGAACAACCGGAATGCTTCACAAAGATTAGGCTGGAATGGCTTGAGAATTAAGCTGTTGCAATAAGCCTTTCTGCTCAATGCATCTGCAATCACATTTGCCTTGCCTGGACTATATTCAATGCTTGGATTGTACTCTTGGATCATTTCGACCCAACATGTTTACCTGAGGTTGAGGTTGGGTTGAGTGAAGATATATTTGAGGCTCTTGTGATCGGTGAAAATGTCCACTTGCCTACCCAACAAGAGATGTCTCCATGTTATTAATGCATGGACAACTGCCGCCAACTCAAGATCGTGAGTGGGGTAGTTCCTTTCGTTTGGCTTCAACTGCCGAGAAGTGTAAGCCACCACTTTCTTCTCTTGCATTAACACAACACCGAGACCCTGCAACGAGGCATCATAGAAAACTTCTTATGGCTTGGACTCATTGGGAGGAGTAAGAACCGGAGCAGAGTCAAGCTTCTCCTTGAGTGTATTGAAAGCGATGTCACACTCAGGAGTCCAGGAATACTTGACATGCTTCTGGAGGAGGTTGGAAAGAGGCTTAGCAATCTTTGAGAAATTCTCAATGAATCTTCGGCAATAGCTTACATGACCAAGGAAACTGCGGAGCTGCTTGACATTCTGAGGAGGCTCCCAATTCACAATTGCAGAAACCTTATCCGGATTAACAGCAATGCCCTTGGCGGAGATGATGTGACCAAGGTAAAGAACTTCATCAAGCCAAAACTCACATTTGGAAAACTTCGCATAGAATTGATACTCTCTGAGCTTGTCGAGCACCAATCCCAAATGTTTGGCATGATCCTTCTTATTCTTGGAGAACACCAAGATATCATCGAGATACACCAGGACGAATTCATTTGTGTAAGGGTTGAAGATGAAGTACATCATCCGAGAGAATGTTGGACGAGCATTGACAAGGACGAAAGACATGATAGTATATTCATAAGAACCAAAGCTTGTTCTAAATGTTGTCTTAGGGATATCTTCTTCACGAATGTGAATCTGATGATAACCCATACGGAGGTCAAGCTTGGAGAACACCTTTGCACCTTTAAGTTGCTTTAATAGCCCATTGATGTTGGGAAGTGGGTACTTGTTCTTGATTGTCTTCTTGTTCAATGGACGGTAATCAACGCAAAGTCGGTCCGTGCCATCCTTCTTCTGGACAAAAAGAACACCACAACCCCAAGGAGATGAACTTGGTCTGATCAAACCCAGATGCTCTTGTTCATCGAGCTGTTTCTTCAATTCCTTCAGCTCCTTTGGCCCAAGCTCGTATGGACGCTTGCAAACGGGTTCAGTACCAGGCTCAAGATCGATAACGAATTCAACTAGCAGGTGGGGAGGCATTCCCGGAAGCTCTTCTGGAAAGACATCTTGGTATTCACAAACGACTAGAATATGAGAAATAGCATCTAACTCGCCCTTCTCATTGAGAGAGAATAACCAAATGATTTCGTCATGAGCGGCAAAGATGATCACATCCTTAGAAGATACGTGCGCGTGTGCGTGATCCTCTGCTGGTTCTGTTGCGCCCATATGCCGCTTCCATAGCTCCCCGCAGCAGCTTTGATGAGCTCCTCTGCCGCGCTACGCTCGTCGCCGGCATCACCTGTTGGGGGTTGTTCAAAAGGAGTCGTGCCCCTCTTCCATCAGCCACCGGTGCCTAGCCCAGTGGCCACGCCTCTGTTATTCTACTAGGGAGACGTGGGTTCAAAACCTCGCGGGCGCATCCCCTCCCCCTTTTTGCTCTAATTAACCCAGCTCGGCCACTGCCATGTGGGACCCCGTGGGACCCACTGGTCAGCCTCACAGGGGTCAGGACCCCACCTGTCATCCCCTTTCCCCTTATTCCTTTTATTTTATTATAATTCCAGAGAGTATTCCATTGCAGGGAATGGAATCTTTCCATTTCGGGCAAGTCCATTTCAAGACGTTTCCAAATATGGAAAATGCCATTTCTGTAATAGCCATTTTAGGCAGATTGCATATTTGTGTAATTGTGGAGATTTTTCTATAAGAACCCCAACATATTATATATGTTTTTGGGCTAAAAAATCCAGTGAATCCAGTGGTAGCATTAGTTTCTTCATTTGAGCAAGGTTGCACACATGTTATTTTACATCATGTTGTTGTTTTGTCTTTTATGTGTATATCTATGCAATTATGCTATGGGGTAGTTTTGCACATGAACATGCTCTTCATCATGCCTACTTGCTGCTGGAATTAAGCTCATGCCATGATATGTTTTATTTTGAGTTAAACAAGCTTGCAAACATGTTATCATAAATCTGTTTCTGCCATGACATTAAATTCTACCAAGTCTGGGTCTGTTTATGTCACTTGCCATGTTTGCATTGATGCTATCATCATTTCTGTAGATATTTGGAGCATGTTCACTAAGTGAGTTTTGTCAAGTGCATTTAGTACTGGCATGCCATGCTCTTGTTTGTCATGATATATTGCTGTAGCATATTTAAACTTTGCACACGAGTTGTTATGTTGCTATTTTCAACAGATTGCATTGCATCTTGTTTGGCTTGTCATTTTCAAACTGTGTATTCGTTTCCGATGATCTTCATATCAATTTCATTCAAAATATCCCAACCTATCCAGTGGCATGCTTGGTTTGCCAAGTTGATGCCTGGATCTTGTTTTCCCTTCCAGAGTACCCATATGCATTGCACATCATATCTTGCATTCCATGACATATCTTGCATCATGTTGCTTGCGCATTGCACCGTGATTCATTATTGTTCCATTGCTTGTGTTCTTGCTTTGGGTAGAGCCGGGAGAGGAGTTCGTGAACGAGGAACCTGTTGAGTACCTAATGAGGAGCAAGCTTTCGACAACTCTGAGAACTTTACACGCAAGATGACCATTACCCTCGATATCACTTCTATCTTTGCTTGCTACTTGTTCGTTCTATCGCTATGTTGTTCTACCTACCACTTGTTTATATTGCCTCCCATGTTGCCATGAAAGCCTCTAACCACCCTTCCTAGCAAATCGTTGTTTGGCTATGTTAGCGCTTTTGCTCAGCCCCTCTTATAGCGTTGCTAGTTGCAGGTGCAGTGCAGGTTGTTCCATGTTGGGAACATGAACATGTTGGGATATCACAATATCACTTATTTAATTAATTCATCTATATACTTGGCAAAAGGTGAAAGGCTTGGCTTTTTTCTCGGTGTTTTGTTCCACTCTTGCCGCCCTAGTTTCCGTCATACTGGTGTTATGTTCCTTGATTTTGTGTTCCTTACGCGATTGGGGTTATGGTAACCCCTTGACAGTTCGCTTTGAATAAAACTCCTCCAGCAAGGCCCAACCTTGGTTTTAACATTTGCCTAACCACCACCTATACTTTTCCCTTGGGAGTTGCAAACCCAAGGGTCATCTTTATTTAACCCTCCTAGGCCAGTGCTCCTCTGAGTGTTGGTCCGAACCGGGCAGCCTACGGGGCCACCTCGGGGAAACTTGAGGGTTGGTTTTACTCGTAGCTTGACCTATCCGGTGTTCCCTGAGAACGAGATATGTGCAACTTCTATCGTGATTTATCGGCACATTCGGGCGGTCTTGCTGGTCTTATTTTACCATTGTCGAAATGTCTTGTAACCGGGATTCCGAGACTGATCGGGTCTTTCCAGGAGAAGGAATATCCTTCGTTGATCATGAGAACTTGTGATGGGCTAAGTTGGGACACCCCTGCAGGGTATAAACTTTCAAGAGTCGTGCCTGCGGTTATGTGGTAAATGGGAATTTGTTAATATCCGGTTGTAGAGAACTTGACACTTAACTTTATTAAGATGCATCAACCGCGTGTGTAGCCATGATGGTCTCTTTTCGGCGGAGTCCGGGAAGTGAACACGGTTTGGGTTATGTATGAACACAAGTAGTTTCAGGATCACTTCTTGATCACTTGTAGCTTCACGACCGTGGCATAGTTTCTCATCTTACTCTTGTACTCATATGTTAGCGACCATATTTGCTTAGCGCTTGCTGCAACTCCACCTCATTACCTTATCCTACCCATAAGCTTAAATAGTCTTGATCTCGCGGGTTTTGAGATTGCTGAGTCCTCGTGACTCACAGACACTACCAAAATAGTTGCAGGTGCCGATGATACCAATGCAGGTGATGCCACCGAACTCAAGTGGGAGTTCGACGAGGACCTTGGTCGTTACTATGTTTCGTTTCTTGATGATCAGTAGTGGAGCCCAGTTAGGACGATCAGGGATCTAGCATTTGGGGTTATCTTCTTTTCATTTGGATTTGTCCGTAATCGGACTATGTGTGTACTCTGAATGATGTATGAATTATATGATCTTTGTGTGAAGAGGCGATTGTAAGCCAACTCTATTTATCCCTTTTCTTGTTCATTACATGAGATTGTGTGAAGATGACCCTTCTTGCGACAAAACCACAATCGTGGGCGTTACACATGGCAATGAAGGAATTTTTAGTGTATATGGACGGTGTCGTTGTCAAAAGCCCGCTCGCCCCATCGCACTCTGAAGATCTTACATAGACCTTCAGCAATCTCCGCAAGTTTTGAGTCAAGCTCAACCCTAAAAAGTGAGCCTTCAGAGTCAGGGGAGGAAAACTCTTGGACTTCCTTATACCGCAGCGAGGAATTGAAGCCAACCTCGAAGATCCAGGCTATCGTGAATATGGCCCCGCCTCGGCCTATGTTGAGCGCCTGGCGGGACAGATGGTGGCGTTGGGGAGGTTTGTGGCCTGCTCTGATGAGAAGGGACTCCCTTTCTTAAGACCCTATGAACATCACAGGTTTCGAGTGGATTGACGAAGACCAAGCTACATTCAGAGCCCTCAAGTCTTACTTGGCAGCTCGACCTTGCTCACTAGCCCGAAGCCTGGGGAGACCTTGCCACTATACCTGGCCGCCACACCTATGACCGTGAGCGCCGCACTGGTGAAGGAAGAAGATGGAAGTCAATGACCAATCCATTATGTGAGTGGAACACTGGCGCGGGCTAAGGAGAGAAATATTCAAATGTAGAAGATCGCGTATGCGCTGCTTGCGGCCTCGCAAAAGCTCCGACCTTACTTCATTGGTCATTTTGTGGTCGTCGCCTTCCATTGAAGGAGGTCTTTGGCAACAAAGAGGCCATTGGACGAAACGCCAAGTGGGTCACACTGCTTGCCTCTTTCCATCTCAAGCTCACGACTTGCACATCCGTCATGTCCCAAGTACTTGCAGACTTTGTCGCCGAGTGGCAGTCGACACCGCTCCCCGCTGCAGAGGAGCCCTGGCGGAACCTGGTTTGTTGTGCTATAGTAGTGTACGCATACTCATGTTTTTTTTGAAGAACCTACAATCGACTTATATAACGATGGCAATCATGGGGGGTGCGGGATCTTCCATGAAAACTCTTATATTCGTATTTCAATACATACTTGTTTCCATCTTAACAAACAGCCAAGTTAGCTATGTGTTCTAATACAGCAGATAGCACAACTTATTAACAAATGACAATTTATAAAAAACAAATTTTGTTGAAAGAACAAGCAGAAGCTAAATGCAACTGAACTTATAAAAAGGTATTAACTACGGAAACCAGAAAGTACTTACACAAGTGTAGCTTGACATAAATAAGTCCATCTCAAACCAAATGATTTTTCTTGGTGCCTTAAGAACAGGAAATGCCAAGCTACTAAGATTAGCATTGGAAGGTTGGATGATGGGGAAATATATAGTTACAAGAAAGTGCAAGGGCTGTGGTGTTTCACTCAGGTTTCCTCCTCACATTTTCAGGACCTCTGTTGCATACGGAGGGAGTGAAGATTTCCTCAAAATGTGGGTCACTGTGGCCCTAAACAGAACCAATGCCCTAAAATATATTAAAAAAACACATAAGAAAAGAGTAATCAATCAAGAGACCAGCATCATGTTAATGCAAATGGTATTACACTGCACAAAATATGACATTACGTTGTATATGTATCTTAGCCTAGCCTCCTCGTCCACCTAAAAGAGGGGAAAACACAATGTGATTAACAACGAAGTAACAAAATATTAAAATGCTAGCCAGAAAATAAATCATCATACATTGTCATCAGAGTCTCCACTCAGATGGCGAATATGGTGCATTCACGTGACCACCAAGATATGCATAGGAATTGTTGGGATGTTTCAAACCAGCACTTCCATTATTAGTACAACCATAGCAGTGACCTTTATTCAGAAAAAAAAGGAAGGGGGCTTGTCGATTAAAAGACATGTAAGCAAAAGGCACAAACACACAATAATACCTTTGCAGCTCAGGGTAAACAAATGTGTACATACAGTTAGTGGATATGACTGCATGAACCAGTTTGACATATAACAAACACAAAGCTCCAGGTTAATGGATGAGAATATGAGACGAAGGGAAACATGACACAATAGGCTAACACAAAGGTAAATGATCATATACTACAGCTAGAGCATTTACAATGATATCTAACAGATTAGTATTCAATTAGTGGAGACGCATACTGTATTTCAATGATATTTAATATAATATAAGGGAGTAGAATACCATTGTCATTAGGTTTGACCATGCAGAAACGGGTAACAGCCATCTCTTCATATTCTCCTTCCATAAGTTTGATTTCAACGAAGAATATATCGTTGGTGATACAGTCAGAATCATCATCTCCTTTAATATTCATGGTGAAGTTCAAATGATAGTACCTACTCGTCTTAAGGATGGTGCCATGGGGCTCAGAAAAAAATTGGTAGTGCAGGACATCGTTGAGTTCGTATGCAAGATCCTAAAAATAAGAAGCATGAAAGGGATAAAAAATTCAGAATTGTTACAGGAGTAAGACAATATATAAGACAGTTCAACACTGGTAGCAGGATATAGAGCACGAGGGCAGGAAGGAGAGAGAGAGAGAGAGAGAGAGAGAGAGAGAGAGAGAGAGAGAGCAAACCCCCATCAGTTTGTGATCCTCATTATACTTGTCTACTAAAGCTTGAGCCAGTAGGCGCATTTGAGCACGGCTTTTCTCAATTATTTGCGATTTTGAACATTTCATCCTCGTGCCATCAAGCCAGTAGAGAGATCCTCTTATAGCCATCTCCACTGGAGAAACTTCCTCTTGCTTCTTGAACCTAATTTAGATCAATACATTATATATGATCAGTAGATTTTACTTTGTTAAAAGTGGGGAATATACAAAGTGATACTAAGTATTTTGTGTCAACGTTATCAGTCGAGCATAGGGTTTAGGGTGACAATTTTGCACAGAAGCCTATTGAATAGTGAGCAAACAGCTTGTGACAACTGCTTACATGCCTATAAGTTCCAAATGCATAATTTAATTTCCTGTTAAGAAATGGCATCTGTGTTTCATTTTCAGATCCTCAACTCAGTGTGATCTCACTGCACTGCTTGTAAAGGACTAACGGTTGACAGAATTTACTGCTGCGGTTCAGGTAAAAATGTACTTTGGTAGTCTTCAGCTATGCCTAAAATATAGGCTCTGAATGAACAACTTTCACAAAGAATTCACAAAAATAACGTTTCCTTAACTGGTAGCAGTTAAGGAATCTGGTAATATCATAGGCTGGTACTCTTTCCATCAACTTGTCAGTTTTTCTATATCGTCTAAGTTATTTATGCTGTATAATCTGTGACTATCTTTTGTGGACAATGTTTGCATACATACATAACCAATTGAAAGGGGGCACACAAAACGAGATAAATTAATTGTTTAAGATAAAATCTAGAACAAAGTGTAGAAGCGTTACATTATACGCTTGAGCTCATCAAGATGGCAATCGATGGCAATGTTGGCTTCCTGTAAGCTCTGGAATGGCCCACCCAGGTGAGGATATATGTGAAAATCCCCTTCACGGTCAACCCTGATGTAAAACGTCAAGTCCCAATCAGAAGGTCTACGGGACAAGAGCGTTGAGGAAAGGCAGCGCCTCGATCTCAAGTTGGTGTCATGAGCTGCTACTGAAGGCGCCGAGGGCGGGGAGGTGGTGGTGGTGGCAGTTGCCGATCCTTTCACTGCTATAGAGGAGAGGAACTCTTTCAATGCCGATAGCGAAGATGCAGGGTTAATGACACGCACACGCCGCCCCTCCTCACACCTGAAGTAGAAAAGGCTCGGCCGATGAGTATTAGAAAATTAATATCTGGAAGTATAGAAAAGTTGATGTCTACTGTATAGGCAACTTGCAAATTGCAGCGGATATCTATTATCTAATAGTAATATCTAATCGATAAACAGAACAACTCGATTTTCGACTAGATCGGAAACAGAAATCGAATGTAAATCGAGATTGAGAGGTCACACCGTGGAGATAGCCGCCGCCGCCGATCACTATCGTGGGTTGGGGCGCCGCTATGCACGTAGTTCCCGTCCGTATCAAAGAAAGCGATCGGCGCCGCATCGGCGACGGGGCGTTCAGCGTCGTCCCATGTACGGCGGCGGCGACGGCCTGTGAGAGGGAGAGCCATGGGGTTGCCGGCGACTCGGGGAGAGGATCAAATTACACAGAACCACAACTTCAAAGCAACTTATAACAGTTTACCACAACTTTTCGGTTTTCCAACACATAACCACAATATCTGGACTAATTGTCAACCCTAAGCCCAAATCTGTTGATCAAGTTCTTTTAAGAGTAAAGTCTATTTTGAACCTTCAACTCGTAGCGATAGTCTGAATCGAACCCTCAACTTTGAATCCCTGAAATCGGCACCCTATACTTTCTAATCCCGGTCAACCCTAACCTTAGGTCTGTTTGGCGCACTAGAAAAAGCACGATCCCGGCCGGGTTCACTGGCTACTCTCACTGACAATGCGGGTCCACATGACAAATTCGTCTGCTTCCTTGTTCTCTTACAGCCAAATAGATTGATCCCCTTCTCATATTAACTTGAGAAAATTCCTTGCGTTTGCATAAGCATGTAGCCGAAACGATCAATCAGGCCGGTAGTTGCGTAGCTGTGTACTTGCGTCTCATCGGGTTAAATCAACCTAGCGCCGGGGACTCAACGCTGCACCTGGTAGAGAAGCTCATGCTGCTGGCCATTCTCTTCTCATCTTCGGCAGGAAGCCGCGGCGGTACATCTCGCTGGCATCTTGCTCGAGCGCAGCTGGAACCAAGACGAACTCCTGCCCTCCAGTGTATCCTCTGATTGAGACCTGAAGCAGTGGTATTTGCTTGTCGGAGCTTGTGGATCTTGCCGCTAGCCGGGAACGCGTCCACTTCTGCGACTGATCTTCAGCGGTGCGTGGACGGACGTACAATGCGAGGCCGACGTGGTGTTCTTCTGCGGCGCGTGCGACGCCGACCGACGGACGTGCACGACGCCAACTTCCACGCCTCCTGTGCACGGGGCGAGGCGGTGCTCGAGGGTTGTTGGGCGTGCTGCTGCGCGCCGCCACCGTCCACATCAAGCCATTGCCCTGAGCGGGTCTTTGAGTTGCTAGTCATGTTGTTTCCGCCGTCCTCGCATTGGCGTCAATGGGCACACACTGCTCCGGCTCGCCAAGCTGTGTCCACACCAGGTGCTCGACCAAAAGCCAGGTCGGGCCATGGAGGTGGGCACAGAGGGGATGACGAGTTCGACGGGCCTTGAGCTCACCAGGTCGTAGAAGCACAGAGGAGATTAGCTAAGCTTAGTGCGGGGGCGTTGTGGGTATGCCTGGAGGCTTGTCGAGCAGCCAGGTAGACACCTTGTGTGTGCTGAGGAGGGACGTCCCGCGGCGGTGCTCTGGAGGGCCCTCGCCGACGTTCAATGGCCATCTTCTCGGGACAGAAATATGTTGTATGGAGTGGGGAAGATGAATATGACATGTAGGCTCAAGGAGTCAGTGACGGAAATAATTGTTCCCGGCTGGGATTGTCTTTTTCTCGATCCAACAAATAGTGTAGGGTCGGTTTAGGGTTGAAATTGACCGGGATTTGTGAATTTAGGGTGCCGATTTCAGGGATTTAAAGTTGAGGGTTCAATTCAGACAATCGCTACGAGTTGAAGGTTTAGACTTTACTCTTCTTTTAATAGCCAATGTTATAAACTGGGCCCACATGTTTGGACCTAAGTGGCAGAAATTTGCCACGTGCGCAGCACCTATGTGGACTACCATTCTGTCCTCTTGGCATGCCCTCCAACGCGATTAACTCCATCAATGCGTTCAGCCGGAAGCTGGGTGTCGGTGGGGTTGTCGAAATTCTTCCATAGGATGATCACCAGTGGACAATAGTCGAATGTCTAGACGACAACTTGGTTAGGCAGAGATCGCGAACCACACAAGGAAGTGAAGCCGGTGAGTTTTTTTTTCTAGGGTAGATGGCGTAGAAGATGCAAGAACACATCGTTGAGGAGACGGGGACGTCATATGCGTGTTGCTACGTTACACACATTCATTAAATGCCACATAAGAGGGAACTTGTCACCTAAAGCATGACATGTAGGCCCAATCAGTTAAATTGGCTATTAGAAGTGGCTCACCGGCAGATTTGGCTTAATGTTGAGAATTAGCCTAGAAGTTGTGGTTCTTGAAAACCTCAAAAGTTGTGGTAAGGTGTTATAAGTCGTCTTGAAGTTGTGGTTTTGTGTAATTAACTCGAAAATATAAGAGCATCTATAGCTGGACTGCAAATCCCACCCCTCGAAAGCCGTGACTTGTCACATCTTAAATAATACATTGTACAACCTGATACTACCTCAAATTACAAACCTCAAATCCATACTGTTACATTGCAACTTAAACCGACCGATCTTTTAAGTGGACCTTGTCCGGCTCCGCTGTGCCCATGTCCAGCGGTTGGTTGTGCTCCCAGAGTGTTGGTCTGATCGCAGTAAGGTAGAGTAGGGCATGAGACACGAGCCGACTCACGGACTCAAGGCATCGCCGTCTCCCATGCCCTACTCTTACTCGTCGGAGATCAGAACCCTGACGATGTCGGTGAACATTAGATCGATGATTGATACATCTCCAACGTATCTATAATTTTTTTATTGTTCCATGCTATTATGTTATCTGTTTTGGATGTTTTATATGCATTAATATGCTATTTTATATTATTTTTGGGACTAACCTATTAACCTAGAGCCCAGTGCCAGTTTCTGTTTTTCCTTATTTTTGAGTTTCGCAGAAAAGGAATATCATACGGAGTCCAAATGAAATAAAACCTTCGTGATGACTTTTCTTGGACCAGAAGACACCCAGGAGACTTGGAGATCAAGTCGGAAGAGCCACGAGGCGGCCACAAGGGGGGAGGGCGTGCCCGGGGGTAGGGTGCGCCCCTGCCTTGTGGGCCCCACGTGACTCCGCCGACCTACTTCTTTATCCTATATATTCACATATATCCCAAAACCACCAGAAGCATCCACGAAAACACTTTTCCACCGCCGCAACCTTCTATTCCCGTGAGATCCCATCTAGGGGCTTTTTCGGCATCCTGCCAGAGGGGGATTCGATCACGGACGGCTTCCACATCAACTCTATTGCGCTTCCGATGAAGCGTGAGTAGTTTACTTCAGACCTACTGGTCCATAGCTAGTAGCTAGATGGCTTCTTCCCTCTCTTTGATTCTCAATATCATGTTCTCCCCGATGTTCTTGGAGATCTATTCAATGTAATCTTCTTTCGTGGTGTGTTTGTCGAGATCCGATGAATTGTGGATTTATGATCAGCTTATCTATGAATATTATTTGAATCTTCTCTGAATTCTTATATGCATGATTTGATATCTTTGTAATTCTCTTCGAACTATCGGTTTGGTTTGGCCAACTAGATTGGGTTTCTTGCAATGGGAGAAGTGCTTAGCTTTGGGTTCAATCTTGCGGTGTCCTTTCCCAGTGACAGTAGGGGAAGCAAGGCAGATATTGTATTGTTGCCATCGAGGATAAAAAGATGGGGTTTACATCATATTGCTTGAGTTTATTCCTCTACATTATGCCATCTTACTTAATGTGTTACTCTATTCTTCATGAACTTAATACTCTAGATGCAGGAAGGAGCCGGTCGATGTGTCGAGTAATAGTATTAGATGCAGAATCGTTTTGGTCTACTTGACATGGACGTGATGCCTATATTTCATAATCATTGCCTTAGATATCGTCATAACTTTGCGCTTTTCTATCAATTGCTCGGCAGTAATTTGTTTACCCACCATATTATTTGCTATCTTGAGAGAAGCCACTAGTGAAACCTATGGCTCCGGGTATATTTTCCATCATATTAGTTTCTGATCTACTATTTTGCAATTTTTTACTTTCCGATCTATAAACCAAAAATACGAAAAATATTTACTTTATCTTTTGCTTAGTTTCATCTATCTCTACTAGATCTTACTTTCGCAAGTGACCGTGAAGGGATTGACAACTCCTTTATCACGTTAGGTGCAAGTTGTTTGATTGTTTGTGCAGGTATTGGTGATTTGTGCGTTGTCTCCTACTGGATTGATACCTTGGTTCTCAAACTGAGGAAAATACTTATCTCTACTTTGGTGCATCACCCTTTCCTCTTCAAGGGAAAAATCAATGCAACCTCAAGAAGTAGCAGGAAGAATTTTTTGCGCCGTTGCCGGGAAGATCTACGCCAAGTCAAGACAGACCAAGTACCCATCATAAACTCTGATCTCTCGCATTACATTATTCACCATTTTCCTCTCATTTTCCTCTCCCCCACTTCTAAAATGATTTTCGAAAAGATTTTCCTTTTTCTTCACCCCTCTTCTGTTCGTCTTCTTCATTTGCTTTTTGTTTGCCCGTTTGTTAGGTTGGTTTGTTGCTACCATGTCTGAATTTGTGGAGGTTATCGCTGAAAAGGTTAGTAGTTACGATGGGGGAAACTTTGATGCTTTTGCTAATGTTAATCCTCATGAAGAATATAATATCTTGCACACTAAAAAACTTTACATAGGTAGCGGCAATATTATTGGAAAAGGGGTTATTTAAGATTTCTTTACTTGTGCCGGCGCGCTACCCACGTTAGGTGGATCTATTCTCCATAAAAATCGTAGTCTCGCGGATGCTATATCTTTGCTCATGGTTGAATTTGAAAGACAATTTGTTCATATGCATCCATCCATACAAAGGATTTTTCTAGAGTTTTCTAATATTGAGCATTCTTCTGTTAAGCGTGCTGCCACTATATTTCTAGCCCATGAGTTTAGATTTATTATGAAAGAAGCTAGAGAAACTTTCGCGCATTATAAAGTAGATGGTGGTCGTCCTCTCATAGAGGGAATTTTGTTTAACCAAGAGGACATAATGCATTTATGATCTCTAGATAATGTTGCTTATAATGAAAATTTAATAAAGAGGGTCCCTACCGATGTTTTAGTTGATAAGATTTCTGAACTTAATGATAATTTTGCTATACAAAACAATGGATTGGGTTTCTCTCTTAGACACAAGCTCATTACTTTTTGCTAAAAGAACATTTACAATGATGAGTTGGTCATACAATATGAGAGGCCGGAGGAGGAACAAATTCCTCCCGAGCTTGATCTTGGGGATCCTTATCCCATTAAATTTAGCCCTTTTCATTACTTTTGCATATCACAAAGAAAACTTGATGCTGAACGAAGGGAGTATGAGATGAGTTTTCGAGATTTTCCATATCATTACTATGACAATACCTAGATCTATTTGTGTTTTTATGCCTAGCTAAGGGCGTTAAACAATAGCGCTTGTCGGGAGGCAACCAAGTTTTATTTTTGTTTTTGCTTTTTGTTCCTGTTTTGCTTTGAATAATTCATCTAGCCTCTGGTTAGATGTGGTTTTGTGTTTAATTTAGTGTTCGTGCCAAGTAAGACCTTTAGGGTGGCTTACGGTGATAGTTGTTTTGATCTTGCTGAAAAACGTTAACTTTTGCACCCAGGAAAATAATTTTACTAATTCACCTAAGTGTGATTTTGATATGATTCTTTTTTCACAAGATTGGTACACCAATTTCCCAGGTTGTCCTAATTTTTCAGAATTTTTGGAGTTACATAAGTACTCGGGAGTTACAAATTGCTACATACTGTTCTGTTTTTTGACAGATTCTGTTTTCTATCTGTTGTTTGCTTATTTTGATGAATCTATGGGTAGTATCAGAAGGAAATATGCCCTAAAGGCAATAATAAAGTTGTTATTTATATTTCCTTATATCATGATAAATGTTTATTATTCATGCTAGAATTGTATTAACCGGGAACTTAGGGACACTCTACATGACAAAACAGAGTGTCCCTAGTATGCCTCTACTTGACTAGGTCGTTAATCAAAGATGGTTATGTTTCCTAACCATAGACATGTGTTGTTATTTGATAAACATGATCACATCATTAGAGAATGATGTGATGGACAAGACCCATCCGTTAGCTTAGCATTATGATCATTACAGTTATATTGCTACTGCTTTCTTCATGACTTATACATGTTCCTCTGACTATGAGATTATGCAACTCACGAATACTAGAGGAACACATTTGTGCTATCAAACGTCACAGCATGACTGGATGATTATAAATATGCTCTACAGGTGTCTCCGAAGGTGTTTGTTGGGTTGGCATAGATCAAGTTTAGGATTTGTCACTCCGTGTTTCGGAAAGGTATCTCTGGGCCCTCTCGGTAATGCTCATCACTATAAGCCTTGCAAGCAATGTGACTAATGAGTTAGTTACGGGATGAAGTATTATGGAACGAGTAAAGAGACTTGCCGGTAATGAGATTGAACTAGGTATTATGATACCGACGAAAGAATCTCCGGCAAATAACATGCCGCTGACAAAGGGAACAACGTATGTTGTTGTGCGGTTTGACCGATAAAGATCTTCATAGAATATGTAGGAACCAATATGAGCATCCAGGTTCCGCTATTGGTTATTGATCGGAGATGTGTCTCGATCATGTCTACATAGTTCTCGAACCCGTAGGGTCCGCACGCTTAACGTTCAATGATGATTTGTATTATGAGTTATGTGATTTGATGACTGAAGTTTGTTCGGAGTCCCGGATGAGATCACGGACACGGCGAGGAGTCTCGAAATGCTCGAGACATAAAGACTGATATATTGGAAGGCTGTGTTCGGACACCGGAAAGGTTTCAGAAGGGTTCAAACATTTTTTGGAGTACCAGGACGTTACCGAAACCCCCCAGGGGAAGTAATGGGCCTTGATGGGCTTTAGTGGAAAGGAGAGGAGGGACGCAAAGGAGGCCGCGCCACCATCCCCATGGCAAGTCCGAATTGGACTAGGGAGGGGGCGACACCCCCCTCTTTCCTTCTCCCTCTCCTACTCCTTCCCTCTCTCTCCCTCTTGGAAAGGAAGGGGACTCCAACTAGGATTGGGAATCCTAGTTGGACTCCCCCTATGGCACGCGGCCCTCCTGGCCACCGACCTCCTCCCTCCCTCCTTTATCACTAGTAGAAAGGGGGCAATGGTTCAGGCCGGGTCAGCCCATTAGTCCCGGTTCAGTCCAGAACCGGGACCCATGGGGGCATTGGACCCGGTTCGTGAGCCCCGGGGGCCGGCCGGGCCACGTGGGCCATTGGTGCCGGTTCGTCTGGACCTTTTGGTCCCGGTTATTGAGACGAACCGAGACCAATGGACCTCGCTCCTGGCCCACCACCATTGGTCCCGGTTGGTGGCTTGAACTGGGACCAAAGGCTGCCCTTTAGTCCCGGTTCGTGCCACGAATCGGGACCAATGAGTTGCCTATATATACCCCTCGCACGCGAGCAGAGCACTCCCACTGCTCTGTTTTTCCTGGCCGGCGAGGGGAGAGCTTTGTGGTGCTCTAGCTCACCTCCTATGCACACGAGGTGTTCGATGGAATGCCCGAGCCACACTACTTAAGCTTTCTCCTCTCCAAGCTCGACCTCCAAGCTCCATTTTCCTCAATATTTGTCTAGGTTTAGCGGTCCGTCACGTCCCGTCCTCGTCTTCACCGCTGTCGATCGGCCGCGCCGATCTCTTCACCGGCACCACCGTGGTGAGCCTCTTGTTCTTATCTTCTTTCTGAAAGGAAAAAAATTCTTACTTGTATGTTTATATAGATACTTGTATAATTTTCTTACTTTTATTATTGCATCTTATATAGTGTCATGGTTTTGGTATCCGCCCCCGTCGGCTCTCGTCATGTCTATGATTCGGATGTGGTATATATATTATCTTTTCATAACTTTTGGTTCATTTATTGTTTATGACAATTATGACGACCAACGTGACATAGATTTTATTTATCTAGGAGGTTGTTGAACCGGAAATTCCAACCGATGCTATTGTCGAGAGGTTAAATTTAGTTGAAGAAGAAAACAATTTCTTGAAGGAAAAAATAAGAAAAAATTGAGGAGGATAAGATGATATTGGAGTTGCATGTTGCGGATGTCGTCGATGATCACAAGATCAAGATGGATGCAATGAGCTTGAAGATTAGAAAGATTAGAAAATATGCCATTCATACCGAGGCTTGGTATCATTATGCCGTTGGATCAGTTGTTACCTTGGTTGCGATTATGATCGCATTTGTTTTCGCATTGAAATGTTTTACATAGTTGCAATGTATGGTTTAATTAATTTAGATACTCTGCAGAGCTTTATGTTGTTAGATGAGAACTATGTATGTACTTTGGTTTTAATGTGATGATGAACTTCTATTAATTTGGTCACTTAATTATCTATTCATGATGTTCTATAATGTTTTTTGAAACACTTAGTTATATATAATGCACGCAGATGAACCGGCAATGGATGTACGGTGAAAGACACACCTCCGAGTACATTAACGGTGTGCATGATTTTCTCGAAGTGGCTGAGGCAAACAAGCAGAATGGTTTTATGTGTTGTCCATGCCCTATATGTGGGAATACGAAGTCTTACTCTGACCGGAAAATCCTTCACACCAACCTGCTTTACAAGGGTTTCATGCCACACTATAATGTTTGGATGACGCACGGAGAAATAGGGGTTATGATGGAAGACGGCAAAGAAGAAGAGTACAATGACAACTATGTGCCCCTGAATACGGTGATGCTACTGAACATCAAGAGGAACCAGACAATGTGCACGATGATGCTGCAACGGGCGAAGCTGCTGAAGATCAAGAGGAACCAGACGATGTGCCCGATGATGATGATCTTCGCCAGTTCATTGTCGATGCAAGGACACAATGCGAAAGTCAAAAGGAGAAGCTGAAGTTCGATCGCATGTTAGAGGATCACAAAAAAGGGTTGTACCCCAATTGCGAAGATGGAAACACAAAGCTCGGTACCGTACTGGAACTTCTGCAGTGGAAGGCAGAGAATGCTGTGCCTGACAAAGGATTTGAGAAGCTACTGAAAATATTGAAGAAGAAGCTTCCAAAGGATAGCGAATTGCCCGATAGTACATACGCAGCAAAGAAGGTCGTATGCCCTCTAGGATTGGAGGTGCAGAAGTTACATGCATGCCCTAGTGAATGCATCCTCTACCGTGGTGCGTACAAGGATCTGAACGCATGCCCGGTATGCGGTGCATTACGGTATAAGATCAGACGAGATGACCCTGGTGATGTTGACGGCGGGCCCCCCAGGAAGAGGGTTCCTGCGAAGGTGATGTAGTATGCTCCTATAATACCACGGTTGAAACGTCTGTTCAGAAACGGAGAGCATGCCAAGTTGATGCGATGGCACAGTGAGGACCGTAAGAAAGACGGGAAGTTGAGAGCACCCGCCGATGGGTTGTAGTGGAGAAAAATCGAGAGAAAGTACTGTGATGAGTTTGCAAGTGACCCAAGGAATGTATGGTTTGCTTTAAGCGCGGATGGCATTAATCCTTTTGGGGAGCAGAGCAGCAACCACAGCACCTGGCCCGTGACTCTATGTATGTATAACCTTCCTCCTTGGATGTGCATGAAGCGGAAGTTCATTATGATGCCAGTTCTCATCCAAGGCCCTAAGCAACCCGGCAACGACATTGATGTGTACCTAAGGCCATTAGTTGAAGAACTTTTACAGTTGTGGAATGGAAACAGTGTACGTACGTGGGATGAGCACAAACAGGAGGAATTTGACCTAAAGGTGTTGCTATTCGTGACCATCAACGATTGGCCCGCTCTCAGTAACCTTTCAGGACAGACAAACAAGGGATACCACGGATGCACACACTATTTACTTGACACCGATAGTATATACCTGGGAAGCTGCAGGAAGAATGTGTACCTGGGCCATCGTCGATTTCTTCCGACCAACCATCAATGTCGAAAGAAAGGCAAGCATTTCAAAGGCGAGGCAGATCACCGAAAGAAGCCCGCCATGCGTAACGGTGATCACGTACTTGCTATGGTCAATGATTTACACGTAATCTTTGGAAAGGGTCCCGGCGCACTAGCTGTTCTGAATGACGCTGAGGGACACGCACCCATGTGGAAGAAGAAATCTATATTTTGGGACCTACCCTACTGGAAAGACCTAGAGGTCCGCTCTTCAATCGACGTGATGCACGTGACGAAGAACCTTTGAGTGAACCTGCTAGGCTTCTTGGGCGTGTATGGAAAGACAAAAGATACACCTGAGGCACGGGAGGACCTGCAATGTTTGCACGAAAAATACGGCATGCCTCCGAAGCAGTATGAAGGTCCTGCCAGCTACGCTCTTACGAAAGAAGAGAAAGAAATCTTCTTTGAATGCCTGCTCAGTATGAAGGTCCCGACTGGCTTCTCGTCGAATATAAAGGGAATAATAAATATGCCAGAGAAAAAGTTCCAGAACCTAAAGTCTCATGACTGCCACGTGATTATGACGCAACTGCTTCCGGTTGCATTGAGGGGGCTTCTACCGGAAAACGTCCGATTAGCCATTGTGAAGCTATGTGCATTCCTCAATGCAATCTCTCAGAAGGTGATCGATCCAGAAATCGTACCAAGGCTAAGGAGTGATGTGGCACAATGTCTTGTCAGTTTCGAGCTGGTGTTCCCACTATCCTTCTTCAATATCATGACGCACGTCCTAGTTCATCTAGTCGACGAGATTGTCATTCTGGGGCCCGTATTTCTACACAATATGTTCCCCTTTGAGAGGTTCATGGTAGTCCTAAAGAAATATGTCCGTAACCGTGCTAGGCCAGAAGGAAGCATCTCCATGGGTCATCAAACAGAGGATGTCATCGGGTTTTGTGTTGACTTCATTCCTGGCCTTAAGAAGATAGGTCTCCCTAAATTGCGGTATGAGGGGAGACTGACTGGAAAAGGCACGCTTGGAAGGGACTCAATAATATGTAGGGACGGATATTCTTGGTCTCAAGCACACTAAACAGTTCTACAGAACTCTACCTTGGTGACCCCGTATGTCGATGAACACAAGAACAGTCTGTGCTCCAAACACTCGGAGCAGTGCGACGACTGGATTACATGTGAACACATCAGGACTTTCAGCAGTTGGTTGGAAACACGTCTCAGAGGTGACAACACTGTTTGTGATGAGCTGTACTTGTTGTCCAGGGGACCATCTTTGACTGTATTGATTTACAAAGGATACGAGATAAATGGGAATACATTTTACATGATTGACCAAGATCAAAAGAGCACCAACCAAAACAGCGGTGTCCGCTTTGATGCAACAACCGAGACGGGAAATGACACATATTATGGTTACATAGTGGACATATGGGAACTTGACTACGGACATGATTTTAAGGTCCCTTTGTTTAAGTGCAAACATGTCAATCTGTCAGGAGGCGGGGTACAGGTAGACCCACAGTACGGAATGACAACAGTGGATCTAAAAAATCTTGGGTACACTAACGAACCGTTCGTCCTAGCCAATGATGTGGCACAGGTTATCTATGTGAATGACATGTCTACCAGACCGAGAAAAAGAAAAGATAAGGAAGCGAATACATCATATGATGAGCCAAAGATAAGGAAGCCACATAGTTCTTTCAGGAAAAAGGGACATCGTGGGAGTGGAGGGCAAGACAGACATGTCTGAAGATTATGAAAAGTTTCATGAAATTCATCCCTTCAAAGTCAAGGCTAACCGCAGCATCCTGATAAACGATGAATATTATCCATGGTTATGGCGCAATAAGCAAATGACACAAGCAAAGAAAAAGTGAAGACTTTCTCCCGCAACTATTATGTTGATACCATGCCAACTTTGTAACAGACGATTATGATACCATTGTCCGTTTTGTATATGCACATGCTATGTGGGTGAAATTATGATACCATGCCAACTTTCAACTTTTTCAGAGTTCATTTGAAATGCTTTAATGTCTTATGGTTCGGCCCTCGTAATACCATTAATCCCGGTTCGCTCCTCGTAATACAAATTTCAAAGAATTCACATTTTAACTATTCAAATTTGAAAACTAATGGCACTAACAGAAAGTTTATAATTTTTCTAAAACTAATGGCACTAACAGAAAGTTTATAATTTTGCTCACCTAAAAGCAAAAAGAATTAAAAACTAAAGCAAAAAACAAAAGAAAATAAATAATGCAGAAAACAAAACAAAAAACAGGAAACAAAATAAAAATAGCAACAATAAATATTTTGTTGTAAGTAGAAAGAAAATAAAATATATAAAGCAACAAAGAAAACAAAAAAACAAAAAAAGTGTTTTCAAATTTGAAAACTGATGGCACTGACAGAAAGTTTATAATTTTTCTAAAACTAAAAGCAAAAAAGAATTAAAAAATAAAGCAAAAAATAAAAGAAAATAAATAATGCAGAAAACAAAACAAAAAAACTGGAAAATAAAAATAAAAATAGCAACAATAAGTATTTTGTTGTAAGTAGAAACAAAATAAAACAAATAAAGCAAGAAAGAAAACAAAAAAAAAACAAAAAAAAAGTGTTTTCAAATTTGAAAACAAATGGCACTAACAGAATGTTTATAATTTTTCTAAAACTAAAAGCAAAAAGAATTAAAAAATAAAGCAAAAAACAAAAGAAAATAAATAATGCAGAAAACAAAACAAAAAAACTGGAAAAAATAGCAACAATAAGTAAAGAAAAAAAAACAAAAAAAGTGCCTCCTACTGGGCCCCCACGGCCTGAATACGACTAGAAACCCTACCATGGGCCAGGATTCAGGCCCACAGAAGGCCCAGCCGGCCCACAGGCAAAGCAGTGTCAGATTAGGCCCATAGGCCTGCAGTTCAGAGGAGTTTGAGAGAGAGGAGGCAGCAGAGCTTATAAACAGGTCATCGGCGCTCCCAACTAGCGAGGTGGGACTAAACTCCCACCACTACACTGCTGTGCAAGGCCATTGGTCCCGGTTGGTGGCACCAACCGGGACTAAAGGGCTGCATTGGTCCCGGTTCGTGGCACCAACCGGGACCAATGCCCCCCCTTTAGTCCCGGTTCGTGCCACCAACCGGGACCAAAGGGCGCTGCTTCCCGCCCTTTGGGCTACCGAAAACTGGCCTTTGGTCCTGGTTGGTGGCACCAACCGGGACTA
>NC_041387.1:64162650-64163235 GCF_002162155.2 Triticum dicoccoides | reverse complement strand
CCCTGCCTCGCCCTTCGTCGACGTCGCCCCTACCCCGAGCGCGCGCCCACTGCCCCGTCGCCATCCTCGCCGCCGACCCCGCGGTCCTCCTCACCTTGGTCCGGCCGGCGCCCTCCCTAGCACTTTTTTCATATGTATGCTTGTTTTTTGATATATATGCTTGTTTTTATATATATATGATGATATATATGCTTTTTGTCATAATTGTTTTTGTTCATATATATGTAATGATTTTTTTATAGAATATGATGTTTTTTTCATAGATGATCACATATATGATGTATGCATGGATGTGGATGAAATATGATATTTTTTTGTTCATAGAACATGATGTTTTTTTATTCACAGATTTTTTTTGTTCATGAGAGAGGCGGGGACGTCGAGGGATCATAGATGTATTTTTTTAGAATTTTCTATCATGCGTAGACGGATTTTAGACCACGGGAGCACCCCCTCCCTATCGTTGCAAAAGTTGCTAAGTGATATTAAGAAGGACGTGGGGGGTCGATATACCCCTCCACGATAATATTATTTTCATGTATGTATGTCGTGTCGATATAAACTGCCGATAACTTCAACACGTGG
>NC_041387.1:64152332-64162433 GCF_002162155.2 Triticum dicoccoides | reverse complement strand
GTTGTCGATATAAACCCCTCCTGATAACTTCAACACGTGGGGGGGGGGTCGATATACCCCCTCCCCGATAACATTATTTTCCCGTGTATGTGTCGCATCGTTGTCGATATAACCCCCTCCCGGATAACTTCGACATGAGGGGCGGTCGATATATATACCCCCTCTCGACTGTGATAACTTATACCACGGCAGCACCCCCTCGGCCCTCTCGCTCGACCAAAACTCTCGAGGACACCCAAACCCTAGAGAAAAAATGATGTTGGTCTCCTACCCCCTCCCGCCGCGCCCCTACCCGAGAAACTCTCTCGAGGCCACCCAAATTTACCAAGTTAAAAGAGCATTGTCGTCGAGGCCACCCCAAACCCTTGAAGCGTTGTGTCGAGGCCACCCCAAACCCTTGAAGCGTTGTCTAGGCCACCCAAACCCTAGAGAAGCAGCGTCGAGGCCACTAACATGATTCCTTATTGTGATTAGCTAGCTAGTTCTACGTTTGCCACTAATATATATCCATCTGTACCATGTTTTAATAATAGTTGACATGTTGTAAATATTTGCAGAAACTATGGAGCACTCCCGAGACGAAGCAACAGAAGCGATGTTGGGGGAGATAATCGCACAAGGAAGTGATGTCGTTGTGTCATTTCTCAACGACACCGATGGTCAGGAAGGACTGGGTGAAGAAGAGGGCTATATTCATGATGGCTCCGGCCCATTAATGCCGGTACAAGAAGAGGAATATGTTCACGATGGCTCCGGCGACCCAATGGAGGTACAAGAAGGAGACCGTGCTGACTGCTCCGGTGACCGAACCGAGTCCGGCTAGGTATATATATATTAGTTAAGCCCGTGCTGACTAGTTAATTGATGCATTCATTATTTTGGTACATGTACACATATTAATTAACTCTCGTCTTTCTTCTTTTTTCTAGCCCTCCGGATCGAGCACAACTTCGGTAAGGAGATGAGGCCCGAAGAAAAAGTTGAGCTCGGATGAAAGGTTTGAGATCACAGAAATCGCGCCCAACGGAGAACCGATTGAACCCATCCGGACAAAGAATGCATTTTTTGCTCAGTGCGGGGTTCTTGTTAGGGACAAGATCCCGATCAGCATCCAGCAATGGTATAAGCCTAAGGAGGAAGACCCTGAGGTGTCTTATGTCAATGATATGCAGAAAGATGATCTTTGGACCGAGCTAAAGGCAAATTTCACCCTACCGCCAGAGGAGGATCCGGAGAAGCCAGTTAAAGAGCAATTAATCAAGTCTTGTGCTCTTAAGAAGATGGCAAGCCTATTCAGGAGGTGGAGGAAAGAGCTGAACAAGTTTGTCGACAAAGAAGAGACACCAGAATTCATCGGCAAATATGAGAAGATCAAAGATCACTGGCCCGCATTTGTGGCCCACAAGACATCGGAAAAGAGTAAGAAGATGTCGGTGACAAACAAGCAAAATGCTGCGCAGAAGCAGTTTCACCATCGCACGGGGTCAGGTGGCTACCTCAAATCCCGGCCTAAGTGGTCCAAGGCTAAGAATGATCTGCTTGATAAAGGGATCGAACCAGAGAAAGTGAAATGGCCAGACCGTTGCCGGACTTGGTTTTTTGGGGTTGGTGGAACCTTGGACCCTGTATCAGGGAAGTGCCATTGGACGGACTTGCAACTGAAAATACCAGTCAAGAGGCTTCGGCACTATATCGATGCAGCGCAGCAAGGGACATTGGTTCCATACAGGGAGAAGGACGAGCTCACAATGGCCCTCGGGAATCCTGAGCACCCTGGACGGACACAAGGCACACCAGGCTCCATTCCGTGGAAGGTTGGTTTTCCGGACGCAGGGGGTTACAAAACCCAGGAGAGGAGGAAGAAACTGGAGCAGAGCCAACTACAGGCGATGCACGAAAGGGTAATGGGGCTAGAGGAACGAGAAGCAGATCGCAGCAAGCGACCTGCCAAAGCTTCCCCCGAAGCTACCCCACCATCTCAGCGGAGAAGCGGCGTGGCTTCCACCGAGCTGCTTCAGCCAGAGCATGTCTTGACGGCTCCTGCCAGCTATCCAATGGATGTTATCACGTAGTCTCAAAATTGCCACATTATGACGCGATGGATGAATTTGAAGGTCAAGGCGGCTGTTGGCTCTGTTTATCCTACTGAACACGGTGCAACTTTTTACTGCCGGCCGATTCCAAAAGGATATGCTAGGGTGATGGTGGATGAAATAACAGAGGGATTTGAGGACCTCTAGCTTGACCACCCTACCGGTGAAGGGGAGACTAGGTTGGGTTCTGCTCTGAAGAGTCCATGCCTATGGCGGAAGGAGCTCATCAACCTTCTGAACTGGACGCCTCCGCCTCCTACTCCTATTCCGGCGAGTCAGGGCACTCCGCCTCCTCCGCCGCCTCCTCCTCCGGTGAGTGACGATCAGGGCACTGGGCCTCCTTCTCCGGCACGTGGCGGCACTCCTCCTCCTTCTCCGCCTGCGCCGGCGCGCCCGAGCAGCCAGCAGCCTCCTCCTTCTCCGCCTCGCCAGCAAGGGCGGAAGAAACCCGCCGCCGCCCCGGCTGCTCTGGCACGTCGTAGTCCTTCTCCTCCGCCTCGTAAGCAAGCACGAAAGAAGACAGACGCCGCAGCCGCTCCGTCTGCTCCGATGTCTAGCAGTACAGCCAGAGGCGGGAGGCAATACAGATACGGTCCTTCTCTCAAGCCTCTAGAGAAGTTACCGTACAAGAGGACCGAGGAGGAAAACGCGAAGATCGTGCGGGCCGAAGTGGACGACTTCTTTGAAGGGTTGAAAGCAAAGAGACATCCACCTCCAGAGAAGAAGGTAGATCCGATGAAAGCAAAGCGCACTCTCGATGCCCTGAGGAAACCAGCAAAGTCTCCACCGAGAAGCAACTATGAGCGCATTACTGAATAGAAATATCTCCAAGCGGAGCGGTCGGGAAGTACTGTCAGACATCAAAGGTCAAGAGAACGAGCAGCTGCAAAAAAAATTGCCCAGCTCGGCGAACAAGCAAATCAATCGTGCCCCCCGCTCAATGTGTCTAGCGGCAACATCGTCGCTAATGCTCCTGGGACGGTGGCCGGTTATGGCAATCTTGCAGATTACCTGCTTGATGATCAACTTCCTGATTTCATGGAGGTGGACGAACACAGATACGAATACGGGAAGCCTCTCGTCAAAGATGAAAAATCTCTAACAACGATGATGCGAAAATTCCATAATTGGTACATGAAAACCTGCGGAGAGTCTGGGGGGACGAATACTTTGTATCTGAACATTAAATAGGAGCACGACCTCGTTGGAACTGATCTGTTGCCTGTTCCATTTGAGGAGTTCTTCAAGTTCTTCAATCAAAAGGCCCTTGATAAATTAACAGTCTTTTGCTACTGTCTATAAGTACTCTTGTTGTCATTAAGTCTCTATATATACCTCAGCTCTTTCATTGCATGTATTTATAATTAATTATCCTCACTATATTATGCTGATTGAAGATCGTCGAGTGCAGAAAACAAGAAATATATGATATTGGGTTCATTAACACAAATATCATAGATGAAATTTAGGTTAAAAAGCACGTCGAAGAGGCCGAGGCCAACTTGCTACAATCGTTGATCAAAAATCAAAACAAAGATTTAATACTCTTGCCTTACAACTTTGGGTGAGTGTTACTGTCGTGTGCATATTCAGTTTCCCTTATTACTCGAGCGAGGTTATAGTAATGTAATTGATGAGTTATGCATGCGTGCACAGCTTCCACTATGTTCTTCTGGAGATTAAGCTTGAGCGGGGACTAGTAACCGTCTTAGACTCGAGACGAAAAGATCCCGAAACCTATGCGGACATGACTAAATTGCTCAACAAGTAAGTTCAATCGATCATTATCGCACCATATAGGGAACTTTTTGTTCATTTCCTGATATCTCAAGTAATAATAATTATTTTCTTTGTCTTGCAGGGTTTGGAAACAGTTCACCGCAGAAGCTCTGGGACTATCGAAGGAGCTGCGATATACATACCCGAAAGTAAGTACTACTAGCTAGCTAGCTAGTTGCGCGCATCTCCCATTGATTCTATAGCTATACTTTCATCAATGCCATTTATAATGCTTCATTATCAGTTTGATTGACCTCTATTTCTCGTAAAGTGCTTGTGGCAGGAACAAGGGAATGATTTCTGTGGATACTACGTGTGCGAGTTCATCTACAACGCGACTTTGAAAAATAAGCGGGGCTACTCTCAAAGACAATATGAAGTGCATAAGCAATAATATTCACAATTTCATTTTATTACACCATCATTTCTGTTGAGTTTCATTCATATATATGTATTAATTAACCACCTTCTTCAAATTAGACGTGGCAGATGCGGAATGAACTCCTAGAACAATATCGCATGAAAGCAATTCAAGAGGAATTGGCGGGATTCTTTCTTGACCACGTCATCAATAAAGCCGGAGAATACCATGTGGAAGTTGATTTCAATTGCTAGGGGATTGTAATTAAGAGATCTTACATATTGTATATGTATGTAGCCAGTAGCGTCGGATAGATAATACGAAAACTTGTTGTTCGACCAATCTCTTGGAGAAGGAGAGGTCGATCGATCACTTCTCTCGGTATGCATGACGAACTTTTGTACTTAATGGTTCCCTTCATTTTCTTACTGGCTAGCGTGTCGAGGGCCTCTCTATGTATAGTACGTAGCGACGACCAAGCACAGACATAAGAGAGGACACTTCTATCTATTAATTAGCTAGCTAACACAATATATGAAACAACTAAATTAACCCCCCCAAAACCCCCAACCCCCCCTTCAAAAAAAAAACCCCCATCCACTGAAATGCTGACGCGTGGATGCCTTTTGGTCCCGGTTGGTGCCACCAACCGGGACCAAAGGCCTTCTTGCCTGGGCTCGACGCACCGGCCACGTGGAGGCCCATCTGTCTCGGTTCGTGTTAGAACTGGGACTAAAGGTCTAGGGCATTAGTAACGACCCTTTAGTCCCGGTTCATGAACCGGGACAAAAGGCCCTCACCAACCGGGACTAATAGGGGTTTTTCTACTAGTGTATATACGTGGGCAGGGGCACCCCAAAGCACAATAGACAATCTCTTAGCCGTGTTTGGTGCCCCCCTCCATAATTTAACACCTCAGTGATATCGTCGTAGTGCTTAGGCGAAACCCTGCGCCGGTAACTTCATCATCACCGTCGCCACGCCGTCGTGCTGAAGGAACTCTCCCTCGTCCTCAACTAGATCAAGAGCATGAGGGACGTCATCGTGCTGAACGTGTGCTGAACACGGAGGTGCCGTACATTCGGTACTTAGATCAGTTCGATCGTGAAGACGTTCGAGTACATCAACCACGTTACTAAACGCTTCCGCTTTTCGTCTACGAGGGTACATGGACACACTCTCATGTCTCGTTGCTATGCATCTCGTAGATAGACCTTGCATGATCGTAGGAATTTTTTTTAATTACTACGTTCCCCAATAGTGGTATCAGAGCCAGGTTTATGCGTAGATGATATATGCACGAGTAGAACACACAGAGTTATGGGCGATAATAGTCATACTACTTACCACCAATGTCGTACTTTGATTCGGCGGTATTGTTGGATGAAGCGGCCTAGACCGACATTACATGACCGCGTTCATGAGACTGGTTCTATGATACGTCTCCAACGTATCTATAATTTTTTATTGTTCCATGCTGTTATATTATCATTCTTGAATGTTTTACAATCATTTTATAGTCATTTTATATCATTTTTTGGTACTAACCTATTGACATAATGCCCATTGCCAGTTGCTATTTTCTGCATGTTTTTTACAATGCAGGAAATCAATATCAAACGGAGTCCAAATGCAACGCAACTCCTAGAGGAATTTTTTTGCTAGAAGAAAGCCAATGGGCCAAGGAAGCACCTGAGGGGCTGCTCTAGGGGAGCAGCACCCACCAGGGCGCGCCTGGAGGCCTAGGCGCGCCCTGGGGGGTTGTGCCCATCTCGGGTGCCTCCCGAACCACCTCTTTGCTCTATAAATACCACAATATTCCAAAAACCCTAGGGCAGTCGACGAAATTTTGATCCAGCCTCATAGAGTCCAGAACCACTAGATCCAATATAGACACCGTCATGGAGGGGTTCACCACTTCGATTGGTGCCTCTCCTATGATGCGTGAGTAGTTCTTTGTAGACCTACGGGTCTGTAGTTAGTAGCTAGATGGCTTCCTCTCTCTCTCTCTCTTGATTATCAATACAATGGTCTCTTGGAGATCCATATGATGTAAGTCTTTTGGCGGTGTGTTTATTGAGATCCGATGAACTTTGAGTTTATGATCAGATCTATGTTTTTATCCATGAAAGTTATTTGAGTCTTCTTTGATCTCTTATATGCATGATTGCTTACATCCTTGTATTTCTTCTCTAATATTTGGGTTTTGTTTGGCCAAATTGATCTATTTATCTTGCAACGAGAAGAGGTGCTTTGTAGTGGGTTCGATCTAAGGGTGCTTGATCCCAGTGACAGAAGGGGAACCGACACGTATGTATCATTGCTACTAAGGATAACAAGATGAGATCTATCAGTACTAGGAAAAAGGCTACTAGCAGCGCGGGTTTTTTGTTAGTAGTAGCGCAGGTCACCGCGCTACTAATATCGCGCTACAGCTAAAAGTTAGTAGTAGCGCGGGTGGCATCCGCGCTACTACTATTTAAAACCGCGCTACTACTAACAAAATAGTAGTAACGCGTCTAGAATACTAGGCGCTACTACTATGCTAAATACTAGTAGCGTGTAGTTTTTGCCCCACGCTACTACTAACAAATTAGAAATTAAAAAAATAAAAATTAGATCCATTATTTATAGATAGAAATCAGATACACGTCCAATGCAAAATAAATTAAACACACACAACCAAAGGTGGGTATCCTCCCTAGTGTTCCACCACCAGCCTAAATAGACCACTTCTCTACATGTATCTACCAAGGCTCGGAGTTCAGACGCTGGCGGACCCGAATCCTCCCTCACCCTGAACGATGGTATCGAGGTCCTCCACCTCGGCGATCTCCAGCGTCGCGATCACATGGACGATCATCCATGCGACGCGGTCGCCGGGCTTCACGACGAAGTCCACGTCCGAGTGCTTAAAGAGCACGACGCCACTGGGCTGCGATAGTCAGCGTTGATCACCCCTGCAGCCACGTCGGGAAAGTGAAAACTTGTTAGTACGCGTCAGCATTCAAATCCAGTAGGGTATTTGCTTTCTTTTTAGCACATGCACATGAATCAATGGTAACAACCGGAGGCTGGTCCTTACTTGTTGCACGAGACGTGAAGAAGGCCGGGTCCCCTCCTTGTTACACGAACAAATCAAAGTAAGACACTGTCGCGATGTGAAGAAGGCCGAGTCCCCTACTTCTGTAAATAGCCCAGGTGCTTGAAGTTGTAAGGAATCTTAATACAATGAACTCATAGTGATGCATAATAACAAGAAAAAGGAAAAAAACATGAATCCTAAAGAAAAAGATCATTATATGAGTCAGGTTGACAGTTTTGAGACACAGGAAAGGATAATGTTGGTAACAGTATTCATTAACAAGAACAATGGGCTGAGATTTCTCAAGTGACATTTGTTTCACTAACATTGATTAATGACGAGGCATGTAAGATTTACCCGAGCAACATCAGCATACCCTCTGGTCCTTGCAAGAACTTGAAGACCAAGGTTCTTAGCTTTCTCCACACTGACTAGCACAAGTGCAGCGACACCGTCGTTGTACATTAAAAGATAAGAATGGCACTACAGTTGCACTTCTAGGTAAACATTGCTTTACATAACTTATAGTAACCATGGAGAAAGCCTAAAATTCAAGCTACAAAGTAATATAGCTTCAGTACACTCTTGAGATGATAAATTTACCACTGTACCAAAGGTAATCTGATCGTGTAAAAATAAAGCTACAATGCTGCACTAAGAAGTATCAATTATTGATTTTAGAGGTATTAAACAGACACACTTCAATCACAAAGATCAATATCTACTAGCTTAAATTCAAATGCTTTACTCAAGATTGTGCTATCATACTAGACTCTGGCTGCATATTAATTATGCTACAATGTTTAAAGGGAGCACTATATTGCAGGACTACCTTTGCAAGACTTTCATCCTTGCAACAAAAACTGGTGGTCTGCCTCTACCAGAAGGAATGTCAACCTGGTCGATAATATATGTTTGAAATTGGTACCTATGAGACAATATTTCATACAGAACAAGGGAGTTTTTGGGCCCTCAAATAATGCACACACCGGAATAAGTTCCCAATCAAATGCGCCTCTGTCTCGTGCTGCTATTCCATGCTCATTGATCTCGACGGCATAAGCATCCTAAATGAAAAAACAACCAGGATTTGTTTATTCATTAGTTCTGATCTCCATGGGCAGCTAGCAGTGTATGTTGATGCAGAATGTATCGAACCCCCCAAAACCAAAAACCAAAACCCGAAGAATAAGACACACACAACCACGCATGGTCTATAAAACCAAGAACCAAGATACAAACCCAAACGGCACACACCAAATAAATGGTAACGAAACCCCAAGACCCTCTTTTAGAATTCTTTTGGCCTACATGTACATGTGGTACATGAGGTTGTGCTGGAGCTTAGCTTGGTTCCTGCAGCACTGCAGTAGTAAGTGGTAGGAAAAACAAGGCTCAGCGTGCGCTCTAGCGTGTTGGGCAATGAACATTAAGCGGAAAAAATTTGGACTATTGTGCAGTGATTGGTAACCAACGGTACGCTCCCTGTCAGTCACCACATAGTAAACACATGCACATGAACGGAACACGCATGAGTATGACTGAAAAGTAAAGATGAAAATGTTGGTCGGCACTAACAGTAGGTAAACAGAGAAATAGTGCACTGGACAAGAAACAGTGGTACTTTTCTACACAGTAATCACGTCTATATCAGACAGATACTTTTTCATAAATGAACATAAATTTTGGTTAGCCTAGAACTAGCACAGATCAACTTGAATCTCAACCAACATACTAAAATCAGTGGCATCGCCATTAGGACCTAGTACGACCAATGTGGATGTCATTTGTGAACACATTTGATTGTCCAAACTGGGATGGCCCTTGAATCTCTCTCTATTAGGCGACCATAGCAAGGGAAATCACAAGGGCGATCAATCCAATTGCAGCGGCGTGAGGTGGCGAAGGGCAAACTACGATTTCTGATTGCACAAAGATAAAGTTAAAGTTCTACGACACAACAACTACATTCACCAATATAAGCATATTAAGACCAAAGTAGGATACCCGAAAATATAGATAACTGTTTTCTATCTGCGCAAGCAACAAACGCCTTTTTTCAGAGATATTAGTTTGTTAGGTTCAGCCACTGTTTTCTATCTCCGCAAGCAACAAACACCTTTTTTACAATCAAGGCTACAAAAAGCTAATTACTTTTTTAGGGAACAAACACCTAATTACTAAACCATGGCGCTTCATGCCATGGTGGTGTGTAGAAGGTTCAGTAAAGCACTAAAGCAACTACACGCCGTGGTTACACATCTCATGGTCAGGGATTGAGCTCACGTGATTGTAAGAGGTCGACATGACATAACACACAAGTGCTGTTTTTCTGAAGCAAACTGCAAAAGGAAATATGAGAAAGGCCCAATTTCGTGGAAACAGCGATGCAGCCTAGGTGAACGGCTGACTGCTTTTCAATTCTGTGCTGCACAAGTTGCAAACTAGCCCTACTGTTGCATTAGTGCTTATTTCTGAATTTCGATGCAGAGCAGGCACGCTGGCTGTTCTGCGCCAAAATTGGTGTGCCAAGCGAATTAACGTAGCGATTATCATACCGAGAGCCTAAGCATTATTCTAGATGAAGAAGGAGCTCAAAGTAACTTATTTTCAACTGGATGAGAAGTGAAAGAACAGAGAGGCCCAAGCCCAATTTGCTAAAGGAGATAACTTCTTCGTGGAGACAGAAGTACAGAACAGCTAGTGCTCTAATGGCGCCTCAGGGCAGATCGGGTGGTTGCTCTCAGCCTCGCACGTACCTGGCTGGGGGGACCGCCACCCCC
>NC_041387.1:64124779-64151933 GCF_002162155.2 Triticum dicoccoides | reverse complement strand
CGGTGAGGAGATCGTGGGGGAGAGGAGCTCGACTGAGAGAGGTGGGGGTTCGCACGAGAGAGTTTTTTTTGAGGGATTCGCACGAGAGAGAGTTTTTTTTTGCAGGTTCACGAGAGAGAGAGAGAGAGAGTTTGGTGGGGTGGGACGTGGGAGTGATCGGGGTGGGTCGCGCAGCACTTAGTAGTAGCGACGAATGTAAAACCGCGCTACTACTATCAACTTACTATCAACTTACTAGTAGCGCGGGTTTGTATCTGCCATAGTAGTAGCGAGGGATACAAACCCGCGCTACTAGTATCAACTTAGTAGTAGCGAGAGGTAAAAACTCGCGCTACTAGTAAGTAGCAGTAGCGAGGGGCATAAACCCGCGCTACTAGTAAGCGTCTGTCTATAAGTTTTTCCCTAGTAGTGTATATCTACCACAATAGATAAACGGATCTCGTCTACATCATGTCATCGTTCTTATTACATTACTCCCTTTTCTCATGAACTTACTACACTAGATGCATATTGGATAGCAGTCAATGTGTGGAGTAATAGTAGTATATGCAGGCAGGAGTCGGTCTACTAATCTTGGATGTGATGCCTATATAATGATCAATGTCGGGATATCGTCATGATTATTTGAAGTTCTATAATTACCCAATAGTAATTGTTTTCTCACTGTTTGCTATTTTTCTCGAGAGAAGCTACTAGTGAAACCTACGGCCCCCGAGTCTTTTATCATCATATTTGCCAGATCTATTAAATCAAAAATACAAAAATACCTTGCTGCAATTTATTTGTTCCATGATCTATTTATCCTATCTACCACTTTTTACCTTACGTAATTTGCCTACTTGAGGTGCCATACCCAAAAGGGATTGACAACCCCTTTAACACGTCCGGTTGCGAGTATTTGTTATTTGTGTGCAGGTGCTGTTTACGTGGTGTGAGAGGTTCTCCTACTGGTTCTATAACCTTGGTCTTATCGCTGAGGGAAATACCTACCGTCGCTATACTGCATCATCCCTTCCTCTTTGGGGAAATACCGACGTAATTCTAGCAGACATCAAATGAAAATTCTGGCATCGTTGCCGGGGAGGATCTTCAACATCAACCAGGTTCCTAATCACAAATCTCATCTCCTCGCAATTTACATTATTTTCCATTTGCCTCTCGTTTTCCTCTCCCCCTCTTCACAAAATTTTGCTGTTTATTCGCCCTCTTTTTTATTCGCCGTTTTCTCGTCAGATCTATTCGTGTTCTTGTTTCACTATGGCTAGTTTGAATGCTCCTCCTTTGTTACCAGACTTTGAAGTTCTATACTACAAACAAAAACAAGGAGAAAATTTGAAAGATGCTTGGTACAAGCTTATGGAATCTTATCGTGTTTGCAACCTAAAGGGAGATGCAAAAAAATTGCTTAGAAATTTTTACATAGGATTGGCTTTGCATCATAGACAACTCTTGGATTTTGCCGCAAAAGGGGATTTTATTGAGCTTGATGTCAATGCTGCCTATGAAATTTTAGAAGGAATTTTGGGAGTTCCACCACAAAAGAAAGGGTTTTCTTTCACCCCAGATGGAGTCCAAATTTGGAAAAACTCGGTGATTTGCATAAGCATATGGTGGAATTAAAAAAATATAATGAACCTCTCAAACATCTCAATGGTAGTATCAATTGTATGAACACTTTGATTTCTCTTTGCAATAAACGGTTGGATATTTTAGATCTCAAGATGGTTTCTTTTCCGGAAAATTTAGGGAAGCGCAAAGAGCCTCCCAGGTTTGAAACGACCCTTAATAAAGTGGCAAACATAATGAAAGGCAATACTTAGATCCTACGCATTATGCCTAGCTAGGGGCGTAAAACGATAACGCTTGTTGGGAGGCAACCCAATGAATAAAATTTATTTTTGCTTTTTGCTTTCTGTTCTTGAGTGTTGATAACCCGCAAGTATACGGGATAGTTGTAGCCTCTTTCGATAAGTAAGAGTGTCGAACCCAACATGGAGCTAAAGGTAGAACAAATATTCCCTCATGTTCTATCGACCACCGGTACAACTCTACGCACACTTGACGTTCGCTTTACCTAGAACAAGTATGAAACTAGAAGTGCTTTGTAGGTGTGATAGGATAAGTTTGCAAGATAATAAAGAACGCGTAAATAAAAAGTAGGTGCTGTTTAGATAAAGATGCAAGAAAGTAAATATAGCGAGTGTGGAAAAGTGGTGGTAGGAGTTGTGAAATTGTCCCTAAGCAATTGACTATGTTACTAGACCGGTAATCACTACTGCAATTCTATTTGAGGGAGAGGCATAAGCTAACATACTTTCTCTACTTGGATCATATGCACTTATGATTGGAACTCTAGCAAGCATCCGCAACTACTAAAGATTCATTAAGGTAAAACCCAACCATAGCATTAAAGCATCAAGTCCCCTTTATCCCATACGCAACAATCCCCTTACTCGGGTTTGTGTTTCAATCACTCACGCAACCCACTATAAGCGAATCATGAACGCATTGCAACACCCTACAACGGGAATCCCTCACGCTTGCTCGACACGGAGGGCGTCATAGGACAGCACCAATAATAAAACATGCAACTCAAACCAATCATAGCAATTTATCAATCACCGATAGGACAACGAAGATCTACTCATACATCATAGGATGGCAACACATCATTGGAAAATAATATGAAGCATAAAGCACCAGGTTCAAGTAGAGGGTACATCGGGTTGCGGGAGAGTGTACCGCTGGATATAGAAGGGGGAAGGTGATGGAGATGTTGGTGAAGATGACGACGGTGTTGGTGAAGATCGCGGTGATGATGATGGCCCCCGGTGGCGTTCCGGCGGCACCGGAAGCAAGGGGGAGAGAGCCCCCCCTTCTTCTTCTTCTTCCTTGAACTCCTCCCTAGATGGGAGAAGGGTTTCCCCTCTGGTCCTTGGCTCCCATGGCTTGGGAGGGGTGAGAGCCCCTCCGAGATTGGATCTATCTCTCTGTTTCTGCGTTCTCTGATTCTGCCCCTTCACCGTTTCTTTTATATCCGGAGATCCGTAACTCCGATTGGGGTGAATCTTTCGCCCAGATCTTTCTAATAAAATTAGCTTTATTGCGCCAAAAGAAGAGCGTCAACCGGCTTACAGGGGGCCCAGGAGAGTCTAGGGCGTGCCTGCCTCCCTGGGGCGCGCCCCCTATCTCCTGGCCCCCTCGGGCACCGTCTCGCGTTAATTTTACTTCCCAAAAATCATAAATATTCCAAAATAATTCTCCGTCCATTTTTATCCCGTTTGGACTCTGTTTGATATGGGTTTTTTGCGAAACATAAAACATGCAACAAACAGGATTTGGCACTGGATCAATTTGTTAGTCCCAAAAATAATATAAAAAGTTGCCAAAAGTATATGAAAGTTGAATAATATTGGCATGGAACAATCAAAAATTATAGATACGACGGAGACGTATCAGCATCCCCAAGCTTAATTTCCTGCTCGTCCTCGAGTAGGTAAATGATAAAAAAGATAATTTTTTATGTGGAATGCTACCTAGCATAATCTTGATCATATGTCTAATCATGGCATGAATATTAAGATACAAGTGATTCAAAGCAATAGTCTATCATTTGACATAAAAACAATAATACTTCGAGCGTACCAATAAAGCAATCATGTCTTTTCAAAACAATAAGGCCATAGCAAGCTTATCCCTACAAAATCATATAGTTTGGCCATGCTTCATTTTCGTCACACAAAAATGCTCCCATCATGCACAACCCCGATGACGATCCGAGCAATTGGTTCATACTTTTTAACGCGCTTCAGCTTTTTCAAACCTCGCGCAATACATGAGCGCAAGCCATGGTTATAGCACTATAGGTGGAATAGAATATAATGATGGAGGTTATGTGGAGAAGACAAAAAGGGAGAAAGTCTCACATCGACGCGGCTAATCAACGGGCTATGGAGATGACCATCAATTGATGTCAATGTGAGGAGTAGGGATTGCCATGCAATGGATGCACTAAAAGCTATAAGTGTATGAAAGCTCAACAAAAGAAACTAAGTGGGTGTGCATCCAACTTGCTTGCTCATGAAGACCTAAGGTATTTGAGGAAGCCCATCGTTGGAATATACAAGCCAAGTTCTATAATGACAATTCCCACTAGTATATGAAAGTGACAACATAGGAGACAATCTATATGAAGAACATCATGCTACTTTGAAGCACAAGTGTGGAAAAAGGATAGTAACATTGCCACTTTTCTTTTTCCTTTTTTTTCTTTTTTTTCTTTTCGGTGAGCTTCTTTGGCCCCCTTTTTTATTTAGGCTTCTTTGGCCTTTCCTTTTTTTTCTCTTTTTTCTTTTTTTATGGGGCAATGCTCTATAATGATGATCATCAAACTTTTATTTACTTACAACTCAATATTACAACTCGATACTAGAACAAAGATATGACTCTATATGAATGCTTCCAGTGGTATACTAGGATGTGCAATGATCTAGCGTAGCAATGACATCAAAAAACGGACAAGCCATGAAAACATCATGCTAGCTATCTTACGATCATGCAAAGCAATATGACAATAAATGCTCAAGTCATGTATATGATGATGATGGAAGTTGCATGGCAATATATCTTAGAATGGCTATGGAAACGTCATAATAGGTAGGTATGGTGGTTGTTTTAAGGAAGATATAATGAGGCTTATGTGTGATAGAGCGTATCGTATCATGGGGTTTGGATGCACCGGCGAAGTTTGCACCAACTCTCGAGGTGAGAAAGGGAAATGCACGGTACCGAAGAGGCTAGCAATGATGGAAAGGTAAAAGTGCGTATAATACATGGACTCACATTAGTCATAAAGAAATCATATATTTATTGCAAAAGTTTATTAGCCCTCAAAGCAAAGTACTACTACGCATGCCCCTAGGGGGATAGATTGGTAGGAAAAGACCATCGCTCGTCCCCGACTGCCACTCATAAGGAAGACAATCAAAGAAAACACCCCATGCTTTAAATTTGTCACACAACGGTTACCATACGTGCATGCTACAGGACTTACAAACCTCAACACAAGTGTCTCTACAATCCACAACCACCCACTAGCATGACTCTAATATCACCATCTTTATATCGCAAAACTATTGCAAGGAATCAAACATATCATATTAAGCGATCTACAAGTTTTATGTAGGATTTTATGACTAACCATGTGAATGACCAATTCCTGTCATCTATCTAAATAGATATAAGTGAAGCAAGAGAGTTTAATTCTTTCTACAAAAGATATGCCCACGCTCTAACAAATATAAGTGAAGCAAAAGAGCATTCTACAAATGGTGGTTTTCTATGTGAAGAGAAACAGGCAATCCAAGCTTCAAATGATATAAGTGAAGCACATGAAGCATTCTATAAAGCCATACTCAAAAGATATAAGTGAAGTGCAATGAGCATTCTATAAATCAACCAAGGACTATCTCATACCAGCATGGTGCATAAAATAAAAGTGAAAACTAAATGAAAAAGATGCTCCAAGACTTGCACATAATGCATAAACGAAACGAATACGAAAACATACCGATACTTGTTGAAGAAAGAGGGGATGCCTTCCGGGGCATCCCCAAGCTTAGACCCTTGAGTCTCCTTGAATATTTACTTGGGGTGCCTTGGGTATCCCCAAGCTTGAGCTCTTGCCTCTCTTCCTTTTGCTCATATCGAGACCTCCTCGCTTAGACACTTCATCCACACAAAACTTCAACAGAAAACTCGGTAAGATCCGTTAGTATAATAAAGCAAATCACCACTCTAAGTACTTTAGAAAACCAATTCATATTTTATTTTTGCATTGTGTATACTGTAATATAACTTTTTCATGGCTTAATCCACTAATATAAATTGACATATTCATCAAAACAAGCAAACTATGCATCAAAAACAGAATCTGTCAAAAACAGAACAGTCTGTAGCAATCTGGACATCCACCATACTTATGTTACCCCAAAAATTCTACTAAAATTAGGAAAAATAAACAAGGTGTACAGAAAGACAGTTCAAAAGGAATCAGAACCAATTGACGTTCCAGTTAAAAATGTAAAATCACGCACTACAGCCAAAGTTTCTGTCCTGCACCGTACAAACCAACAAGCATTGTAAACATCCTAAAGGCAAACCTTGGCACATCATTTTCATAATACAATGGAATTGTACAAGGGGATAATTATTTTTGATGAAAATTTTCTGTAATCAAGATCACAAAGTTTCCATGAGCATGAACAAAGTTCAAGGAGCTCTCCCACTTCAACAATGCTTGTCTTTCTCACTTTCACTTTCCTTTTCGAAAAGTTTTTAGGTTCCCCTCTTTATTTTTTTGTTTTTAAACTATATAAAAGCACTCAACAGAAATAAATGACTCTATAAAATTTCCGGGTTGTCTCCGTGGCAGCGCTTTCTTTAAAGCCATTAAGCTAGGCATTTAGTGCTCAAGTAATGAATCCACCCGGATCCCAAGGTATATCAAAGCCAATTTTAATTAACAATGATTTGTAATTTAGTATTGAGCACAAAGTAACATATATCATGCAATGACGAAGTCTAACTCTCTTCCTATGCATCGGAATGTCATAAAGGAACAATTCATGCACACATAGTAAAGGCCAATGCATAGTATAAGCAGTTTCTTGCAATTTCATAGTATGGGAAACATAGAGAGGTGGAGAAATAGTTACTCTCTCATAATATTTGCAAGTAGGAGCAGCAAGCACATGCATATTACATTCATCAAAATCATCATGTGCAATGGTAAAAGGCAACCCATCAATATAATCCTTAATAAGCACAAACTTCTCCGATATAGTGTAGTTTGGAGAATTCAAAAAGATAATAGGACTATCATGCGTGGGTGCAATAGCAACAATTTCATGTTTAACATAAGGAACTATAGCAAGTTCATCTCCATAAGCATAATTCATATTGGCATCTTGGCCACAAGTATAGCAAGCATCATCAAAAGGGGATATTTCAAGAGAATCAACGGGATCCTAACAATCATCATAGTAATCATCATAGCAATCATCCTTCGGTAAGCACGAAGGGAAATTAAACAATGTATGAGTTGAAGAGTTACTCTCATTAGAAGGTGGGCACGGGTAGCTAATCCGCTCTTCCTCCTTTTGTTCTTCGCTCTCCTCATCATCTTTTTCATCCAATGAGCTCACAGTTTCATCAATTTCTTCTTCCATAGCTTCCTGCAAAATATTAATATCTTCTTGGACAGCGGAGAATTTCTCAATATATGGTTTAACATAGGCATTAGAAGCATAATTATCATAACAATATTCAAGTATGGCAAAACTTTCAGATTTGTAAAGAGTAGCATCATACTTTTCAATCAAAGAAGCAATTTCAAAAGCACCCTTAAAAGCAACAAATTCTTCAATTTGTTGAACATCATAGTAATTATAAACACCCTTAGCATACGAAGATACAATTCCATTATCAATAAACTCACATTGGTAGGGAAGGTGTTTCTTAGGGTTTTCAGAACAACAAGTAACATCATATATTTCACATAAATTCCAAGCATAGCATTGCAAACGTTGAATTTGATCCCATAGTAGTTTCCCTTTTTCAGATATACGGTGTCGCACATAACAAGCATGCTCATCTAAATATTTGCCCTCAACTAACCTAGTTGGGGTTTCAGCACGAGCACATAGGGATCGAAGATGATCCAAGTAAAAAGCTTCAGTAGTGTGATAGATTTTGAGTGGTTCTTCAACCATTGGAGCAGTAGGTACAACTATTTTTTTGGTATTTTGCCTTTCCTACCCATAGCTAAAGATAGAAAACAACTAAGAACAGCAAATAAAAATTACTTAGTGATGAAGCAAACAAGCACACACGAGAATATTCACCCCACCCTATGACTCCCCGGCAACGGCGCCAGAAAAAGGTCTTGATAACCCGCAAGTATACGGGATAGTTGTAGCCTCTTTCGATAAGTAAGAGTGTCGAACCCAATGTGGAGCTAAAGGTAGAACAAATATTCCCTCAAGTTCTATCGACCACCGATACAACTCTACGCACGCTTGGCGTTCGCTTTACCTAAAACAAGTATGAAACTAGAAGTGCTTTGTAGGTGTGACAGGATAAGTTTGCAAGATAGTAAAGAACATGTAAATAAAAAGTAGGGGCTGTTTAGATAAAGATGCAAGAAAGTAAATATAGCGAGTGTGGAAAAGTGGTGGTAGGAGTTGTGAAATTTTCCCTAAGCAATTGACTATGTTACTAGACCGGTAATCACTATTGCAATTCTATTTGAGGGAGAAGCATAAGCTAACATACTTTCTCTACTTGGATCATATGCACTTATGATTGGAACTCTAGCAAGCATCCGCAACTACTAAAGATTCATTAAGGTAAAACCCAACCATAGCATTAAAGCATCAAGTCCCCTTTATCCCATACGCAACAATCCCCTTACTCGGGATTGTGTTTCAGTCACTCACGCAACCCACTATAAGCGAATCATGAACGCATTCCAACACCCTACAGCGGGAATCCCTCACGCTTGCGCGACACGGAGGGCATCATAGGACAGCACCAGTAATAAAACATGCAACTCAAACCAATCATAGCAATTCATCAATCACCGATAGGACAACGAAGATCTACTCAGACATCATAGGATGGCAACACATCATTGAAAAATATTATGAAGCATAAAGCACCATGTTCAAGTAGAGGGTACAGCGGGTTGCGGGAGAGTGGACCGCTGGATATAGAAGGGGGAAGGTGATGGAGATGCTGGTGAAGATGACGGCGGTGTTGGTGAAGATCGCGGTGATGATGATGGCCCCCGGTGGCGTTCCGGCGGCACCGGAAGCAAGGGGGAGAGAGCCCCCCTTCTTCTTCTTCTTCCTTGAACTCCTCCCTAGATGGGAGAAGGGTTTCCTCTCTGGTCCTTGGCTCCCATGGCTTGGGAGGGGTGAGAGCCCCTCCGAGATTGGATCTATCTCTCTGTTTCTGCGTTCTCTGATTCTGCCCCTTCACCGTTTCTTTTATATCCGGAGATCCGTAACTCCGATTGGGGTGAATCTTTTGCCCAGATCTTTCCAATAAAATTAGCTTTCTTGCGCCAAAAGAAGAGCTTCAACCGCCTTACAGGGCCCCCAGGAGAGTCCAGGGCGCGCTTGCCTCCCTGGGGCGCGCCCCCTATCTCCTGGCCCCCTCGGGCACCGTCTCGTGTTGATTTTACTTCCCAAAAATCATAAATATTCCAAAATAATTCTCCTTCCGTTTTTATCCCGTTTGGACTCCGTTTGATATGGGTTTTCTGTGAAACATAAAACATGCAACAAACAGGAACTAGCACTGGATCAATGTGTTAGTCCTAAAAATAATATAAAAAGTTGCCAAAAGTATATGAAAGTTGAATAATATTGGCATGGAACAATAAAAAATTATAGATACGACGGAGACGTATCAAGTGTTAGCACAATTATGCTACTGTTATGATTGTGTTGTTTGTGTTTTAATTAGTGTTTGTGCCAAGCAATGCCTTTGGGAAGACTTGGGTGAAAGTTTATTTGATCTTGCTGAAAAACAGAAACTTTTGCACTCACGAGATTCGTTGTCATCTTTTACAGAAGAGTGCTTTTAAGTTGATTTTTTTGCGGAGGATTAATAGAAAAATTCCTCACTCCACCAATTAATTTAATAATTTTTTGAGTTACATAAGTATTTGAAATTATCAGACTGCTACAGACTGTTCTGTTTTTGACAGATTCTGTTTTCTTTGCGTTCTGTGCTTGTTTTGATGATTCTACGGTTTTCTTTGATGAGTTTTTGCCATGGAAAAGTTGGAATACAGTACGTATAATGCAAAAACAAAATAAGAATATTTTGCTACAGTACTTATAGTAGTGGTTTGGTTTCTTATACTAACGGATCTCACGAAGGTTTTGTTTGAGTTTTGTGTGATTGAAGTTTTCAAGTTTTGGGTTATCTTACGATGGATGAAGGAATAAAGATAAGCAAAAGTCTAAGCTTGGGGATGCCCGAGGCACCCCAAGATAATATTCAAAGAAGTAGCAAGCAACTAAGCTTGGGGATGCCCCCGAGTGGCATCCCCGCTTTCTTCTAACAACCATCGGTATTTTACTTGAAACTATATTTTTATTTGTCACATGATATGAGTTTTTCTTGGAGCGTTTTGTATGATATGAGTCTTTGATTGTTTTGCTTTGTGTTTTAAGTGTTGAATCCTTGCTAGACACGCCCTTTTAAGAGAGCCAAAATTTATGCTATGTTTTCTCCTATGCTTCACTTAGATTTATTTGGGAGTTAGTGAATTTTTAAGAAATTTTCTCTTGCTTCACTTAGATTATTTTGAGAGAAAGAAAAAAAATTGCTCATGATCTTCACTTATATTTGTTTAAGCTTATCAAAAGTAACATATGAAAAAAGTCCCAAAGTGATAGATATCCAAGGGGGATATAATAAAAACTTTCATGAAGATCATTGGACAAAATAAACTTGATTCTTAGTAATGGTTTTGACATATGACGATATGATATGTGAGTCATGTTGATGAGTAATTGTGATTTAGTAAGAATATTGATGTTAAGGTTTGTGATTCCCTATGCAAGTACGAAAGTCAATAGTTATGCAATGAAATTTATATCCTACTTATGATGCATTACTCGGTGTTACTTATGCTTAATGCTTGGGTACAAGATTTTTCGCTTTTTGGTTGGTTCCTTCTCAATCTTTTTGCTAGCCTTCATTTTGCACTAAGTATGATCACTACTTGTGCATCCAAAACCCTTTGAACCAGTTTTGCCTTATGAGTCCACTATACCTACCTATATGCGGTATTTCCATGCCGTTCTAAGCAAATTTGCATGTGCTATCTCTAATGTTCAAAATAAATTTCTCTTTTGTGTGCTCTACTACTTGCGAGGCTGTAAAGGGTAGCCAATATTTTCCATGCTAGATGTGTTATTCTCACGGTGAGTGTTTATTCACTTGTCATTGCACGAGAGTACGACAAAGGTACTAGTGATGCCCAGTACCGAAATGAATAAATGAATTTACTTTGTGTTGTCAAATAATAAATTCCTTGGAAAGTGTTGGTATGGAGGGCACCCGTGGATACAACTAGCCATGGAAAGTGAAAGTTATGGTGGAAAATGGAATAAACTTTATTTCTATTTGGGAACCGCCTATGATGTATCTAGCATGGAAATTGTTGGGATGCTCCAAGTCGTTTTCGTTGGTAGGAGAAGTATGTCTCTCAAAAATAATTTTATCTCTCAATTTAAGCTTTGAGCTCTGGCACCTCTACAAATCACTACTTCCCTCCGCGAAGGGCCTTTCTTTTACTTATGCAATTTTTATTTTGAATTTGAGTCCCCATCTTCTCTTATAAAGCACAAACTAAGGGGCACTATGATCGTATTTGAGCATTGGGTGTAGCTAATATTCGAGTGTGTTTCATGAATGGATCAATGATTGAGCATGATAGGCTAGGGATAACTTGCTTTAGTGTTGATATTTTGAAAGACAAGGTTGCTTGTTGGTATGCTTGAGTATTAAAGTCTTCATGTCAAAACTAGATTATTGCTTTGAATCATTTAAAAATCCATATGTCCATGCTATAAAGAAAAGAATGTGATGAACATGTTAGGCAGCATTCCACATCAAAATTCTGTTTTTATCATTTACCTACTCGAGGACGAGCAGGAATTAAGCTTGGGGATGTTGATACTTCTCCAACGTATCTATAATTTTTGATTGTTACATGTTGTTATATTATCATTCTTGTATGTTTTACAATCATTTTATATCATTTTTAGGTACTAACCTATTGACATAGTGCCCAGTGCTAGTTGCTATTTTCTGCATGTTTTTTACATCGAAGGAAATCAATATCAAATGGAGTACAAACGCAATGCAACTCCTGGAGGAATTTTTTCGGGCCATAAGAAAGCCAATGGGCCAAGGAAGCACCCGAGGGGCAGCTCGAGGGGAGCATCACCCACCAGGGCGCGCCAGGAGGCCCAGGCGCGCCCTGGGGGGTTGTGCCCACCTTGAGTGCCCCCCGAACCGCCTCTTTGCTCTATATATACCACAATATTCCAGAAACCCTAGGGGAGTCGACGAAATTTTGATCCAGCCGCCGCAGAGTCCAGAACCACCAGATCCAATCTAGACACCGTCATCGAGGAGTTCACCACTTCCATTGGTGCCTCTCCTATGATGTGTGAGTAGTTCTTTGTAGACCTATACATCCGTAGTTAGTAGCTAGATGGCTTCCTCTCTCTCTCTCTTGATTATCAATACAGTGGTCTCTTGGAGATCCATATGATGTAAGTTTTTGGCGGTGTGTTTGTTGGGATCTGATGAACTTTGAGTTTATGATCAGATCTATGTTTTTATCCATGAAAGTTATTTGAGTCTTCTTTGACCTCTTATATGCATGATTACTTATAGCCTCGTATTTCTTCTCCGATATTTGGGTTTTGTTTGGCCAACTCAATCTATTTATCTTGCAATGGGAAGAGGTGCTTTGTAGTGGGTTTGATCTTATGGTGCTTGATCCCAGTGACAGAAGGGGAACCGACACGTATGTATCATTGCTACTAAGGATAACAAGATGAGATCTATATCTACCGCAATAGATAAACAGATCTCGTCTACATCATGTCATTGTTCTTATTGCATTACTCCATTTTCTCATGAACTTAATACACTAGATGCATGCTGGATAGCGGTTGATGTGTGGAGTAATAGTAGTAGATGCAGGCAGGAGTCGGTCTACTAATCTTGGACATGATGCATATATAATGATCAATGCCTGGATATTGTCATGATTATTTGAAGTTCTATCAATTGCCCAACAATAATTGTTTTCCCACCGTTTGCTATTTTTCTCGAGAGAAGCCACTAGTGAAACCTACGGCCCCCGGGTCTCTTTTCATCATATTTGCCTTTGCGATCTATTTTCTTTGGCATTTATTTTCAGATCTATTAAACCAAAAATACAAAAGTACCTTGCTGCAATTTATTTGTTCCGTGGTCTATTTATCCTATCTACCACTTTTTACCTTACATTATTTGCCTACTTGAGGTGCCGCACCCGAAAGGGATTGACAACCCCTTTAACACGTTGAGTTGCGAGTATTTGTTATTTGTGTGCAGGTGCTGTTTACGTGGTGTGAGAGGTTCTCCTACTGGTTCGATAACCTTGATCTCATCACCGAGGGAAATACCTACTGTCGGTATACTGCATCATCCCTTCCTCTTTGGGGTAATACCGACATAGTTCTAGCAGACATCATTCTACCGACGTGCTTTGCACATAGGTGGCTGGCGGGTGTCTGTTTCTCCAACTTTAGTTGAATCGAGTTTGACTATGGCCGGTCCTTGTTAAAGGTTAAAGCATCACACTTGACGAAAAATTGTTGTGGTTTTGATGCGTATGTAAGAACGTTTCTTGATAGAACCCGTAGCAGCCACGTAAAACTTGCAACAATAAAGTATGGGACATCTAACTTGCATGGCTTGTTGTGATGTGATATGGTCAAGACATGATTTGATATAAATTGTTGTATGAGATGATCATGTTTTGTAACAGAGTTATCGGCAACTGGCAGGAGCCATATGGTTGTCTCTTTATTGTATGAAATGCAACCGCCATGTAATTGCTTTACTTTATCACTAAGCGGTAGCGATAGTCGTAGTAGCAATAGTTGGCGAGACGACGTGTCGGGGAAGCTGATCCACGAACACCTATGGGGCCGGCGGACCGAGCCCCTTTCGGTTCGGCGGGGGGCGGAGATCGCACAAAGAGCAGATCGAGGCGAAGCACACGAGCAGATTACCCAGCTTCGGAGCTCTCCGGAGAGATAATACTCCTACTGCTGCTTGTTTGATTGTATTGAGTTCTTGCTCGGGAGCGCTGAGTGCTACAGTACACTCGAGCTGCTAACGAGACCGAGCGTGAGTGTTTTCTGGCCTTGAACTCCCCTCTACGTTGCGCACGGGCTTCCTTTTATATGCTCAAGGGGTCACCGACAGGTGGCAACATAGACAAGGGTAAAAATGGAAAAAGAGGGGTGGTTGGTACAGCTACCTGTACAGTGTATCCTACCTAACCCTGACGGCAGGGGACAAAGGCATTGAATGCCCGTCTGTGTCGCTCAAATAGTGCAAAAAGGACCGTCAGGGACGCCACCGCTTGCCACGATGGCGATCTTGTCAGTGTCACTTGCCACCTCGCACTGCTGGCTGCACAGCCTCCTGCCACACGCGCTTGGAAAAACCCCAAGGCGACACGTTGGTGGATGTGCTGGAGCGTGGGTACAGAGTGGTAGCCTGCCGCGGCAAGCGCCTTGCCGCGGCCGTTGCCTTGCTGCGCTCGGAAGGTTGTCGCCCACCGGGCCTTGCCGGGACGCACGATGCGTCGCGGCAAGTTCCTTGAAACGCCTTGGTTGGCCTTCCCGGCAAGCTCCTCTTGCCGGGGCCTTGTCTCCTTGGCTTAAATACTTTGTTCTTGAATGGCTCCAAAGGAACCACGGAGGACCTTGGCGGTCACCCGGCAAGCCTTGCCGCGGGGCGCTGCAACTACTCGTGCACAAGTTCGGGATACTAGGGTACCCCTACTCTAGTACACCGACAGGAGCCCCCGGGCCTGGGCCACACATAGTGCCGAGCGCTGTTGGGCAGGCCCAAAACAGGGCACGGGCATGCGCGGCCTGGGTTATGCCGTATCTTACTCCGCATCCACCGCGCCCTCCCCAACGGCACTCATCGAATGCGGCGTCGTGGGAGAGATCGTGAGTGGTTTCTTTATTTGGAAGGACGAAACGTCCGCCCCCTCCCTCTTTATAAGCAGAGGAAACAGGGGCAGTTTGCCCATCTCGCCGGTTGTTACTCCATTTTCACAAATCTCCGCCGCTCCCCCCTTCTTCTCAAAGCTGAAAGAGAGCAGCGCTCCGCTCCCCATTGCCACCAGCACCACCAACGCCGCCGATCTCCCCCACCACCTCCGCCATGGCTCCGAAAGCCGACAAGGGGAAGGGCGTGAAGTCGGCCGAGGCGCAGCGGCTCGTGGCGCTGCGAAAGGAGCGGGCCATCTTCCCCCTCAGCTTGACGCAAAGGAGCTGAGGGAGTACTACTATCTCTTCTGGTCGACGGAGACGCGAGCGCATCCGCGCACGAAGGTACTCCCAGCTACCGCTTTGAGACTGGCTCCGAACGGGTATCCCTTCTTCGTGCTGTTCTTCTACTGCGGGCTCTGCCCGCCTTTCTCTGAATTCTTCTGTGACATCATGAACACCTACGGGTTCCGCCTCCTTGACGTCAGCCCCGCCAAGAAGGCGCCTCCGCAAGGCCGCGGACGTAGCGGGGCGGGAGGCGAGCCAACAGCCGCCGAGCCGCGCGACACGCTCTACCACGGCAAGCACAATTGCCGCGGGAGCGCCTCACGCCGCTGCGGCAACTGGGGCGGGGTCTTCCCGGTCCACCGCTACTGCCCTCGCGAAGCGGACAAGGGAACCTACTCCTCCGCCTCGTCGCACCGAAGGCGAGCCGGACTTCGATCTCTCCACGCTCAGCTCCGACGAGGAAGAAGAAGAGTAAGATTCTTTGATGTTCTTGTAGTTCTTCAATTTTTGTTGTTTTGTCTTGTATCTGACTTGCTTCACTCTGAACCCATTCCTTTTCAGGACGCTGGCCCAGAGAGCGGTGAAGAGAGCCAAGGTCCCGGTGATTGTCATCGAGGACGACCCCACCGCGACGGCAGAGGACATGTCTGAGACCACCTTGTCGGACCCGGCAACCATTCCCCAAAGCAGCCCCCAGCGCAGCCCTCAGCGTAAGTATATGGTTTACTTCCTGCTGTCAGGCGCGCATAGGTGATCTTTCCTTGCTGATATCTGATTGCTGGTTTGTGCAGGAGCAGAGCAGCCTCACCAGGAGGGCCCGTAGGCCGCTCCCGAAATGCCATCTGCTTCTACTACACCGCCAAGGGAGGATTCCCCGGCAAGGGAGCATTCTCCGGCAAGGGAGAATTCTCCGCCAAGGGGTAGTTCTCCGGCAAGGGACAGCACTGGCGATCCTCCGGTGGTTGAGACCTCGACCGCAGATCCTAGCACAGGTAATCCTTTTTCTTGAAAACTTCCCCTGGGTTCTTCTTCTTCTGATTTTCTTTTTGGGTATTTGCTTGAATTTTCTCCTTCTTCCCTTCGTCAGATCCATCTGCCACGGAGCCAATGGAGACCGAGGTCACCGGCGAGGAGGGCGCGCGCGGCGACACCGACGACGCCGCTGCCACCGAAGGAGAAGCCGGCGCTGATGATCCCGCCGGCGAAGAGGCCGCCAAGGCTGCCGCCACAGAAGCTGGCGAGGGATCCGGCGATCGCACTGATGGCCCCGAGGCCGCAGGAGCGCCAGGCACTGCGCCGACCGCCGACCCTCCGCCGCTGCTGCAGAGCCAGGCTCCGAAGAGCCCCAGCCCGGCGCCTACTTGAAGGCCGGCGATGGCATCTTCATCAAGCTCCCCTGGGCGTCAAGCTCCAGGGCGCCGGTCGAAGTAGAGATTCTGGATGGAGAGGTGCTTGCCTCCGCTGGGCTGACGTTGGTCGACACACCAAGCAGCAGCAGCGACGAGCCTGAGGAGGAGCGGCTGCTGCGGAAGCTGCTGTCGCTCTACCGCGCCCGACAAGCCAAGCTGGCATCCCGAGAAGCACTTGTCGCGAAAGCGGGAGTGGACATCGAGAAGCAGGCGGAGGAGCTCCGGGGTCTCAGACAGGAAGCTCTCCTGTCCCTGGTGGAGGAGCGGGAGCAACTTCTCGAGGAGCGGAAAGCCTTTCTCCTCGAGAAGGCTGAAGTTGAAGAGGAGCAGCGGCTTGCTGCCGAGAAGCTATCTGCGCGGGAAGGCGAGTTGGCGCAGCGCAAGGTTAACCTTGACAGCTACGAGGAGGAGCTTGCCGCGCGCGAGCAAGGAATTGGCGGGGCTCTCAAGGAAGCAAGGGATGCTGCCGCAGCTGCCGAGGCCGCCCAGAAGGAGCTGGAGACGAAGGTGGCGCAGCTGGAAGCCGATCTCAGGGCGAGCGGCGAGGAGCTTGCCGCGCTCAAGCGTGAGCGCGAGAAGGACGCTGCCGCTCATGGTGAGCTCAGCGCCACCAAGGATTCCAATGCAGATCTCGAGTTGAAGTTGGCTACTTTGACTCAGACGTTGGACGGCGCCAGGGATCAGGAGGTGGCCTTGTCGGAGAAGATCAAGGCCGACGAGGCGCTGCTGGCGAATGCTGCTGCCACCCATGATGCTTTCAGGGAGACTGTGGAGCACTGGACTGAGGGTCTTGTGGATCTTGCCGCCGCCATCGACGGGGAGCTGGCGCAGCTGGGGATGGAGGATCTCGGGTACTCCTCCGACGAGCACCTCCAACCCAGCGCCAAGCTCAGCTTGTTCTTCAAGGGCGTGGCGACGGCCCTCCAGCGACTCCGGGAGAAGATCCCAAAGCAGCTGGCCGAGGAGTCGCGCAAGATCTGCGCAGGAGCTCTCCAGAAGGTGCTGATGAAGGTGGCCTTCCGCAACCCAGGCCTCAACTTCACCAACGTCCTCAAGTCCCTGCCGCCGGATGCTGATCTGGAAGCGCTGAAAGCCCTTGTCGCACCCATTGTGGACAAGGTGAGCGGGATCAAGAGGGTTGAGGGCGATCGCGTAGATTAGGCCGCCCGTTTTCTCTCTTTTTTTTGTCGCTGCTGGTCATGTCACGAGAACAATCTATTAGAGCTGCGACAAGCTATCTTGTAATATAACTCTATTTTGGGTAGAGATTGCTATGTTATTTCCTTTACTTGATTCCTTCCTTTGTATGTTTTTGCCCTACGCTTTTAGGGAACTTGTTGGCGCAGGCACCTGAGCCGCAAGCGCTGAGTGCAGGACGTCAGCAGCCTGCTGGCGGTGCCGCTTCCGACAAGAAACCTTGTCGCAACTAGTCGCAGGTCACTTAAGTTGTTGAGCGGACTCGAAACAAAGTAAGGGCGCAACTAGCTATGAGTTGGTTCCTCCGCGCACAGGTTTTCCATACAAAGTACGGTCGTTCAAGGAAGATAACTGAAAAATTTAAAACTGATTGCTCAAACTTTGGCAACTTAGCTTTTCTGTCGCTTGCTTTCCGGTAAGGCGAAACTTCCTTGAACGATGCCAGGTCCACACCATTATCTTCTCCTATCCCCCCAGCAAACTTGTGTGCGAGGGAACCTTGCTTTCCTTTTTGAGAAAAAGAAAGAAGAGAAAATAAGGATATGGAGCCTTACGGCTCGTTATTGCTTACCGGGGGTAGGTGCTGCACAAAGTGTCAGATAACGCATGCAAAGAAAGTAGAAAGCATGAAATTGACAAGATGTGCGGAGCACATGAAGTTTACTTATGCACGGGTTCTGCGCCCGACTTTGTACAAAGGATTACATGCAACATCGGCAAGACTTGTACAAAAGGTGGTTGCCGGAACAGGTTCCGGCAACCGCGCCTTACGGGTAAAACTTACGAAGATGCTCAATGTTCCAGGAGTTGCTCACCGGAATGCCATCTTCGGTCTCAAGGCGGACTGTGCCAGGCCTAGTGACTCGTTTCACCCGGTAAGGGCCTTCCCACTTCGGCGTCAACTTATTGGAATTCTTGGCGGACTGAATGCGCCGAAGAACAAGGTCGCCTTCCTCGAAACTTCTGGCATTAACTTTGTGGGTATGGTAGCGGCGCAAAGCTTGCTGGTATTGAGCAGCTCATACAGCAGCCTGAAGACGGTCCTCCTCGAGGAGCAGTGCGTCATTTTGTCGCAACTGCTCTTGCTCAAGCTCATCATAAGCGAGCACTCGAGGTGACCCGTATACGAGTTCCATGGGGAGAACTGCCTCTGCTCCATAGACTAGAGCGAAAGGTGTCTAGCCAGTGGCTCGATTTGGCGTCATCCTGATCGACCAAAGAACCACCGGCAGCTCCTCGATCCAGTTCTTTCCGCACTTGCGCAGCCTGTCGAAAGTTTTGGTCTTGAGCCCGCGCAGCACTTCAGCATTTGCCCTCTCCGCTTGACCGTTGCTTCTCGGATGAGCAACAGAAGCGAAGCAGACCTTGGTGCCAAGATCTTGGACGTACTGCATGAAGGTGCGGCTCGTGAATTGTGTGCCGTTGTCGGTGATGATCCTGTTAGGGATCCCGAAACGGCAAACAATCGACCTGAAGAACTTGACTGCTAACTGTGCTGTCACCTTCCTCACTGGTTCAACTTCCGTCCACTTTGTGAACTTGTCGATTGCAATGTACAAGTACTCAAAGCTCCCAACAGCTCGGGGAAAGGGGCCGAGGATGTCGAGCCCCCAGACCAAAAATGGCCAGGATAAAGGGATCGTCTGGAGAGCTTGAGTTGGCTGGTGTATCTGCTTGGAATGGAACTGGCACGCTTCACACTTGGTTACTTGTGCAGTCGCATCCTGGAGGGCTGTCGGCCAAAAGAAACCTTGCCGGAACGCTTTGCCGGCAAGTGCTCTTGCACCAATGTGGTGACCACATATTCCTCCATGTATCTCTGCCAACAGCTTTTGTCCGTCTTCCCGGTGAATACACTTCAATTTCACACCGTTGAGTCTTCTTCTGTACAGTGTGTTGTCGGCAAACTGGTACATACTTGACTGCCGGGCTACTCTTTCCGCTTCTTCTTGCTCTTCGGGAAGTTCTCCTGTCTGAAGGAAAAGGACAATCTGCTGTGCCCATGTTGGAGCTTGCGGCTCGACAACAAGGACTAAAGGCACATCTGCTGCTGCGGGAACATCCGCTCCTACGGCAAGAACCTGCAGCTCAGCCGGAGCTTGATGTTCCCCGGCAAGCTTGCCGGAGCAAAACTTGTCGGGAGCGTCTGCTTCAACGGAACAAGTCCTAGCGCTTGCCGAAGCAGACTGCTCCTCAGCACTCTTGGCGTTGATTTTGACGACCTTCTTGGCGGCGGCTTCGGGGAGCTCTGCCGGAAAATAGTCACCGGAAATCAATTTCCTCTTCTTGCTCTGTCCAGTTGATGGCGTTACAGATGGTTGAGTCAGCTTGAGCACAAAGATCCCTGGTTCCATAGGTAACTTAAGTGCGCACACTTTGACAGGCCATCGGCAATGTCGTTCTGAGCTCTTGGAACATGTTCCATCTGCAGGCCGTCAAAGTGTTCTTCTAGCTTCCTCACTTCATCCACGTAAGCTTCCATCAACGGACTCTGATAGTTCTTGTTCGCTTGGCAGACGACAAGCTGTGAGTCACCCCTGACAATGAGCTTCTTGATCCCAAGGTCTGCTGCGATCCTGAGACCGGCAAGCAAACCTTCATACTCTGCAGTATTGTTCGTTGCTTGCTCCTTGGGAAAGTGCATCTGGACTACGTACTTGAGGTGCTCTCTGGTGGGTGCAACAAGTAGCACGCCCGCACCGGCGCCTTGCAGCGAGAAGGCACCATCAAAGTACATCAGCCACTCTTTGCTTGCTTCCTTGACGGGGATGCTTGTCTCTGGAATTTCTTCATCTTGTGTTGGCGTCCATTCTGCTATGAACTCTGCCAATGCTCTGCTTTGGATAGTTGAAGTCTCAAACTTGAGGCCAAAGCTTGACAGTTCCTGTGCCCACTCGACAATCCTGCCTGTTGCTTCTGGATTTTGTAGTATCCTCTTTAGCGGAAAACGAGTGACGACTGTGATCTCATGTGCTTGGAAGTAATGGTGCAGCTTTCTCGAGGCCATGAGAAGGCTGAAAAGCAATTCTTGCACACCAGAGTACCTTGATCTAGCCCCCTGCAGAAGGGAACTGACAAAGTAAACTGGGCGCTGCACCATTCTTTTCTGCATCTTGTCACGCTCCTGCGCAGATCCATCTTTATCGGGACCAGAGCTTGCCGGTGAAGTCCCTTGCTTGTCGCTGGATGCCTCTACCGTGGTTGCTGGCTCATCATCCGCCTCTCTCTCCGCTACTAACGCAGCACTAACCACTTGATTGGTTGCCGCTATATATAGCAGCAACTTCTCTTGTGGCTTAGGTGCGACAAGTGTTGGAGTGGAGGACAGGTATCTTTTTAAGTCCTGCAGCGCAGCCTCCGCCTCCGGAGTCCATTTCATTGGACCTGCCTTTTTCAATATTTTGAAAAACGGCAGGGCGCGCTCAGCGGACCTAGAGATAAACCTGCTGAGAGCAGCTATGCAACCGGCAAGTCTTCGTACATCCTTGACGCGCTTTGGTGCTTCAATCTGCTCAATGGCCTTGATCTTGTCGGGATTGGCTTCAATTCCCCGCTGAGACACGAAGAACCCGAGAAGCTTGCCGGAAGGGACCCCAAACACGCACTTCTCGGGGTTAAGCTTGAGGTTGATCTTGCGCAGATTTGCAAAGGTTTCGTCTAAATCTTGAATCAGAGTTGCCTTGTCCTTGCTCTTGACTACTATGTCATCCATGTAGGCTTCCACATTTCTGTGCATTTGCGGCTCAAAAGCGTCGTGGACTACCCTTGCAAATGTTGAACCAACATTCTTTAAACCGAAGGGCATCCGTACGAAACAGTATGTGCCACATGGGGTGATGAATGCGGTTTTCTCCTCATCCTCTTCTGCCATGAAGATCTGATGGTATCCTGAGTATGCGTCAAGAAATGAAAGCAAGTCACATCCGGCCGTGGAGTCAACAATCTGGTCGATGCGCGGCAAGGGAAATGGGTCTTTGGGGCAAGCTTTATTGACATCGGTAAAATCGATACAAAGCCTCCATTTCCCGTTTGCCTTGCGCACGACTACAGGATTGGCCAACCACGTAGGATGGAGCACTCCTCTGACAAGGCCTGCTGCTTTCAATTTCTTGATTTCTTCTGCGATGAATTCTTGGCGCTCCACTGCCTGTTTCCTGGCTTTCTGCTTGATGGGCCGCGCATGAGGACAGACGGCAAGATGGTGCTCGATTACTCTCCTGGGAACACCGGGGATGTCAGACGGTTGCCACGCAAATACGTCAACATTCGCCCGTAGGAAAGCAACGAGCGCGCTTTCCTATTTAGGGTCGAGAGTGGCACCGATAGTGAAGGTACCACCAGTGCCATCCTCCTTGGCGGACACCTTCTTGGTCTCTGGTGGAGCTGCCATTGTCTTCTTACACTTGCCGGTGGAGCTCGATGGTGCGTCCTCCACAGTAGCGCAGCACTCCGAAGAGGTGCGCTTGCTGGAGTGGGCATCAGAACTCTTGCCAGACTTGATCTTCTTCTTCGCCCCCGGAGCTTCAACGGCGAGTGACTTGCAATATGTTGTTGCTGCTACTTCCCGATAGATCTTGTCGGCGCAGATAAGAGCATCCTTCTTGTCGCCAGGGACAGAGATGACACTTATCGGGCCTGGCATCTTCAGTATGTTGTATGCATAGTGAGAGGCTGCCATGAATTTGGCGAGTGCTGGATGGCCTAGTATCCCATTGTAAGGTAATGGAAAACCAGCAACGTCAAAAGTGACCCTCTCAGTCCTGAAGTTCAACTCACTGCCAAATGTCACCGGCAACGTAATCTTTCCCTTCGGCTTGCTCCTTCCCGAATTGATTCCTTGGAATGTGCCGGTCTCTTCGAGTTTGCCATCAGGGATCTGGAGTTTCTGGAGTACCGCGGAGGAGATCAAGTTCAAGCCGGCCCCGCCGTCAACTAGCATCTTAGTGACCTTGAGGTTGCGGATAGTTGGTGAAACCAACATCGGCAAGCACCCGACCGCAGTTATGCGGTCAGGGTGATCCTCAATATCAAAGATGATAGGCGTGCTGGACCATTTCAGAGGCTTGCGTGACTCGATGGGTGGTTCTGCCGCATTGACTTCCCGCACCCACTGCTTGAGTTGGCGGGGTGAAGTATGCAGAGAAGCACCGCCGTCAACGCAGAGGACCTCTGTGGCTTTCTGGAACTCCTGCTCATCGGTCTCGTCATCATCCATATCTTCATCGTTGTCGTCACCTTCATCCTTGTCGCGGCTGCGGGGAGGCCTGTCTCCTTGCTGCTGCTTGGCCTTGCCGCAGCGTCCCCCTCGGTCGGGACGTTTCTTGCCGGCTCCTCCAGCACCTTCCTGGGCTTTCTCCTTGTCGCGCCGCTCGTATTCAGCTTTTTGCTGTTCGACAAGCTGTTCGACCTTCTTGCAGCTCTGGAGGTCATGGCCCTTGGTGCGGTGGATCTTGCAGTACTGCTTGTTGGTGCCGTCCTGCTTGTCGGTGATCGCCACAGCCTGCTCGCCGGAGCTACCAGCTTTGGCTTTCTTGCCGGACTGCTCAACGACTAGCACCTCTTTGCCTTTCTTCTTCCTATTGTTCCGCCGCCGGTTTTTTCCTTGCCGGGGCAGTCTCCTCACTATCAGATCCTCCTGCTCCTGTATTCTCTCCGGGGAGTTTCCTCCCTTCCTCAGCACGTGCACACTTGTCGGCCAGGGCATATAGCTCATTGACGTCTCTGATCTTGCACATCGCCATCTCCTCCCACATCCTGCGGTTCCGCACGTTCTGATGGAACGCGCTGATTACCGCGGCAGGGTGGACATCTGGGATGTTGTGCTGTACACGGCTAAATCTCTGAATGTACTTGCGCAGGAGTTCTCCTTCCTTCTGGGCGAGCAGATGAAGGTCACTCTCTTGGCCATGAGGTTTGTGGCCGCCTGTAAAGGCGCCGACAAACTGATGGCATAGATCTGCCCAAGAGGATATGGAGTTGTCCGGCAAGTGCATGAGCCAGGATCTGACGTTGGGCTTGAGCACCAGCGGGAAGTAGTTGGCAAGGATCTTGTCGTCCCGTCCCCCGGCAGCTTGCACCGTGATGGTGTAGATGCTAAGGAACTCCGACAGATGCGATTTGACGTCGTACTTCTCTGGCACGTCTGGCTTGAAATTCTTCGTGCTGGGCCACTGGACTCGCCGCAGCTCACGAGTGAACGCAGGGCAACCTACCGCGTACGGCAAGTCGCCTGGTTCCCCTGGCGCATGCATGTCGACAGAGGGCCCAACGCGCTGGTCTGATTGACGTCGCGCTTCTCTTTGGCGCTCGATGCGAGTACGAGCGTCTTCTTGTTGTCGTTCATGAAGAACTTGGCGCTGATCGCGACGATCTTGTGGATCTGACGATGCGGTGGAGTCGCTGTCGAGGTTGATCAGGCGAGTCGGCGATCTTGGCCTTCGGGGTGGAGAGTGCCTGGTGGTTGCACCCCCACCGGTTTCGTCGCCATTGGCTCGTGCCTGGCGGTCCTGCCGCGGCGGCGATGTGCTCGGCTGCCGTGGAGTGTCGCCGTTGGCGAAGCCGATGAGACTCTGAATGGTGGCCCTCCATCCGTCGATCTTGTCTTCCGTTGGAGGGTAATCCAGGAGCAGTTGAGCTCGCGCCAAAGCTTCTGCTGGAGTGGTGGGTGGCAGTGGCGAACGGTACGAGGAGCGGGATATGCTCGGACTTCTAACTATGTTAGAAGGAGCAGTATCCCGTCCAGGCGACCGTGCCTCGCTCGTGCCAGCATGTTGGTGTGCATGCTGTCTTGAGCACCCCGAGATCCACCAGCTCGATCTTGGTCCAACAAATTTATGGTACTGCAAATACCATGACGCTGTCGGTCCTGCGCCTCCTGAGATGGGCGCGGAACATGTACGGACGCCGAGGTCTGCGCAGCCTTGTCCTTGGACCTGGCAGCGTCGTGAGCTCCCTCGTCGATGTCCGTTCTTCCGCCGGCGTCTACCCCACCACTCGTTTGCTCCGATGGTGGTGGGATCGACGTGGACGGAACAGCTGCCGCCGAAGTCTTCTTCTTCGGTGGCATGTCGATGAAGAAGATGAAGAAGATGAAGATCTAGCTCGTGTGAACGCCGGATCAGGTTCACACAACCTCAACGCCCCCTACCTGCCACGCCAAAGATGTCGGGGAAGCTGATCCACGAACACCTATGGGGCCGGCGGACCGAGCCCCTTTCGGTTCGATGGGGGGCGGAGATCGCACAAAGAGCAGATCGAGGCGAAGCACACGAGCAGTTTACCCAGCTTCGGAGCTCTCCGGAGAGATAATACTCCTACTGCTGCTTGTTTGATTGTATTGAGTTCTTGCTCGGGAGCGCTGAGTGCTACAGTACACTCGAGCTGCTAACGAGACCGAGCGTGAGTGTTTTCTGGCCTCGAACCCCCCTCTACGTTGCGCACGGGCCTCCTTTTATATGCTCAAGGGGTCACCGACAGGTGGCAATGTAGACAAGGGTAAAAATGGAAAAAGAGTGGTGGTTGGTACAGCTACCTGTACAGTGTATCCTACCTAACCCTGACGGCAGGGGACAAAGGCATTGAATGCCCGTCTGCGTCGCTCAAATAGTGCAAAAAGGACCGTCAGGGACGCCACCGCTTGCCACGATGGCGATCTTGTCAGCGTCGCTTGCCACCTCGCACCGCTGGCTGCACAGCCTCCTGCCACGCACGCCTGGAAAGACCCCAAGGCGACACGTTGGTGGATGTGCTGGAGCATGGGTACAGAGTGGTAGCCTGCCGCGGCAAGCGCCTTGCCGCGGCCGTTGCCTTGCCGCGCCCGGAAGCTTGTCGCCCACCGGGCCTTGTCGGGACGCACAGTGCGTCGCGGCAAGTTCCTTGAAACGCCTTGGTTGGCCTTCCCAGCAAGCTCCTCTTGCCGGGGCCTTGTCTCCTTGGCTTAAATACTTTGTTCTTGGATGGCTCCAAAGGAACCACGGAGGACCTTGGCGGTCACCCGGCAAGCCTTGCCGCAGGGCGCTGCAACTGCCCGTGCACAAGTTCGGGATACTAGGGTACCCCTACTCTAGTACACCGACACGACGACAATGATACGATGGAGATCAAGGTGTCAAGCTGATGACGATGGAGATCATGACGATGCTTCAGTGATGGAGATCATGAGCACGAGATGATGATGGCCATATCATGTCACATATTTTGATTTCATGTGATGTTTATCTTTTATGCATCTTATTTTGCTTAGTACGGCGGTAGCATTATAGGATGATCCCTTACTAAATTTCAAGGTAGAAGTGTTCTCCCTGAGTATGCACCGTTGCTACAGTTCATCGTGCCGAGACACCATATGATGATTGGGTGTGATAAGCTCTACGTTCACATAAAACGGGTGAAAGCCAGTTTTGCACGTGCAGAATACTTGGGTTAAACTTGACAATCCTAGTATATGCAGATATGGCCTTGGAGCACTGAGACCGAAAGGTCGAACGTGAATCATATAGTAGATATGATCAACATCGAGATGTTCACCAGTGAAAACTACTCCGTCTCACGTGATGATCGGACATGGTTTAGTTGATATGGATCACGTAATCATTTAGATGACTAGAGGGATGTCTATCTAAGTGGGAGTTCTTAAGTAATATGATTAATTGAACTTTAATTTATCATGAACTTAGTCTTGATAGTTTTTGCATGTTTATGTTGTTGTAGATCAATGGCCCGTGCTACCGTTCCCTTGAATTTTAATGCGTTCCTAGAGAAAGCTAGGTTGAAAGACGATGGTAGCAATTACACGGACTGGGTCCATAACTTGAGGATTATCCTCATTGCTGCATAGAAGAATTACATCCTGGAAGCACTGCTAGGTGCAAGCACTACAAAAAAAAGACACATCCATGACATTTTGGGCCGAATGAAAGTTTTTTCTGTCATACATATGACACTCCTATGACGATAATTGTGACAAAACCTGGTATCATCATAGATGTGGTGGGCTCCTACTTCTATGACAAAAAATCATGACAGAAAATGGGCTTTTCGTCCTGGGCGGGCCGGAGACGCGGATACATGACATTCTTTGGGCCGTCCATGACGGAAAAAACTGTGGTAGAAGCGAGGGCGAGGAAAATTTTAGGGAGTCGCCGGTTACGGTGGGAGGTCGGGGACCGAGCGATGCGCGTTTCTCTCGTACATGTACGCGCATGTGTGCGAGGCGTTGGCTCTAACTGAACCCGAGCGAGGAGTTGGGCTCTAACTAAACTCGAGCGATTGCACTGCAGGCTACGCATTACTGAACCCGAGCGATCGATCGATGGCTGTTAACTCAACCCGATCGAGCGATTCCTTCGCTACTACTGCTAACTGAAGCCGATCGATTGGATGAACAGT
>NC_041387.1:64087138-64124441 GCF_002162155.2 Triticum dicoccoides | reverse complement strand
TGGAGGGCTGGATGAACAGTAGATGGTGGAGGGGTGGTTGAACAATAGCCGGTGGAGTAGCGCACGGTGGAGGCTGGATGAACAGGAGCCCGTGGAGGCTGGAGGAGGTCGACGGTGGAGATGAACAGTATCCCGTGGAGTCCCGTTTTGCGGTACGCCACACCCCTCCCGATGAACAAGACCCCCGTTTCGACCGTAGGAGGTCCGTTTCGTCCGTTTTGCGGTACGCCAGACCCCACCCGATTAACAAGACCCCCGTTTCGACCGTAGGTGGTCCGTCTCGTCCGTTTTGCGGTACGCCACACCCCTCCCAATCAACAGGACCCCCGTTTCGACCGTAGGAGGTCCGTTTCCTCCGTTTTGCGGTACGCCAGACCCCTCCCGATGAACAGGATTCCATTTCGAACATGGCCGGTCGAACACAAGGCCGTTTCCTCCGTTCTGCGGTACGCCAGGCCTCGTTTCCATCGCCTATTCCGTCCAAGCCCTCCTGATGAACACGACCACGCATTCCGTTCCGACCCAGCCGGTTGGCTCCCACGTGTTCTGTTCCCTCCCGATGAACACGACGCATTCCGTTGCCTTCCGATGAACACAACGCATTCCGTTGCCTCCCAATGAACATGATGATGACGCTGTTTCTCCGTTCCGACCCAGTCATGTACACGAGCCCTCTCCATACGTATGCGCGAGTAGGCGTTCGAGACCCCGCCCGTATGTACACATACATGGCCATATTTTATTTCTTGCACCCTGGCCGCTGTACGTACATGTACATGCTACGTGCGCGCCTCTACTACGACACGTGCGTGCCTCTACATCGACCAGTATATATGTACATACACGTTCGCGACCAGAATGACAACGCTACGTACGCTTCGACCAGGTGGGTCCCAACTGTCAGGCACTTCCTTTACCTGCGAATATGTAGTTGGTGGATCCCAGCAATCAGGGGGGCAAATCGTTTATTTTTTCCCAGACGCACTTCCTTGCGTGCGAAGATGTAGCTGGTGGGTCCCAGCAGTCAGGGGGGCGAATCGTTTTTTTTGCCTGGACACACTTCCTTGAATGTGAAGATGTAGCTGGTGGGTCCAAGCAGTCAGGGGGAAATGTTTTTTTCATGAAATACGGTGGCCCATCCGGTGGGTCCCCGCTGTCAGGTGGAGGAATCATTATTTTGCACGTAATAAGGAGGCACTTCCTTGCTGCGGCCGTGGACCCAGCTGCCATCCTCTCCACGTACAGTCCACGTCCGATGGAAGTCGTTCCTTGACCACGTTGACCACGCCACGCTGAGAGCACCACGGCGGTGGACGATGGCGAGGCCTAGGAAGGGGACGACTCGGAACCAAGGAAGACGCAGCAGTGGATGCCCACGCGAAGAGGAGTACGAGGGTTCACTGGTTCGCCTGCGGTGTGAGGCTGCTGTCGCCATAGAATAACCGGGGGTGTGGGTGAGTAGAGGGATTGCCTGGCCAGCGGTGGGCGTAGTAGGGGGCGGTGAGGCCTCCGCGGCATCACAGCTGGCCACGGGAGGCAGGAGCACACGGCATGACCGGCGCTGGTTTGGGCGGCTTGAGCAAGAAGACCAGAGGTTGAAGAAGCACTACGGCCGTTGGATGGACATCGTACGGTCATTGGAGCTAGAATCATGCATATTGACTAAGTTGACAAAGCCCTCCATCCCCGTCAACTTAGTAGGCCCACAAGTCACCCTGCCACTATACTGGGTCCCAGCTAACACGGGGAGTATTCATTTTTTTGTGCGTAATAAGGAGGCACTTCCTTGCGTGTGAAGATATAGCTGGTGGGTCTCAGCTGTCAGCGGCGGTAACGTTTTTTTCATGAAATACAGAGGCCCTTTCGGTGGGTCCCCGATGTTAGGTGGAGGAATCGTTATTTTGTGCGTAATAAGGAGGCATTTCCTTGCGTGCGGCTATGGACCCAGCTGTCAGCATCTCCATGTACAGTCCACTTTAGATGCATGTCGGTTGTTGACCATGTTGACCAGGCCGCGCAGAGAGCACCAGGGCGGTGGACGACAGCGAGGCCTAGGAAGGGAACGACACGGAGGCAGGGAAGACTCAGCAGTTGTTTCCCATGCGGAGGGGAGTATGACTGTACGAGGGTTTACTGGTTCATCTGCCCTCGCCGGAGAATAACAACAGGTGTGGGTGAGTAGAGGGATGGCTAGGCCAGCGATGGGAGTACGGTGGGGTGGTGAGGCCTTCGCGGCTGCACAGCCGGCCGCGGGGAGGAGGGAGCAGGCAGTCCCGCCGGCGCTTGTTTGAGCGGCTGGAGCAGGAAGAGCAGAGATTGAAGAAGCACGACGACTATTGGATGGACATCCAACAGTCACTGCTTGTGCATCAACCTTTTTTTACGAAAGCCTCAAATCTGTGGAAAATCGCATACAACCCATCTTCCATTATTTCTAATAATTTACAACCCATTTGCTAATTCTTAAGGTTTTTTAGCCCATATTCTTTTTGTTAGCATTACAACCCATATTGTGGCCATGGTTAAAAAATTATATGAATTTTTGCATATTTCGGTGCGGTCCGAACTGTTTTTAATCCCGAAATTTCGACTCACATTCAAACCGATTTTAAAAATAAATGTATATCAATATAAAATCCAACAAATTCTCCACGCACAAAAATTAATGTAATTTAAAATCTCGAAATTAAAAAAGATATTTGAAACTAATTGCTGGTTTGATGTGTTTTAAAAATGTACAACCCATTTCTCATTATTGATGGGCCATTTTCTCGGCCAGCCGAATGAAAGCTCTCCTCGTCTTGAAAGATTTGTAGCCCAACAGGCCTGACAAAGCGACTTACTTGGCAAATCACAAAAAAACTGGGTTGTGGCCGTGGACCCCACTGTCAGCCTTTCCACGTACAGTACTCTTCCGATGGAAGTCGTTCCTTGACCACGTTGACCACGCCGCATAGAGAGCACCACGGCGGTGGACGACGGCGAGACCTAGGAAGGGGACGTCGCGGAGCCGGGGAAGACGCGGCAGTGGAAGCCCGCGCGGAGAGGAGTACGAGGGTTCACTGGCTTGGCTGCGGTGTGAGGCTGTTGTCGCCGCAGGGCCTGGCCAGCGGTGGGAATAGTAGGGGGCGGTGAGGCCTCCGCGGCAGCACAGCCGGCCACGGGAGGCAGGAGCATGCGGCACGACTGGCGCTGCTTTGGGCGGCCGGAGCAAGAAGACCAGAGGTTGAAGAAGCACTACGGCCGTTGGATGGACATCGTACGGTCACTGGAGCTAGAATCATTCATATTGACTAAGTTGACAAAGCCCTTCGTCCCCGTCAACTTAGTAGGCCCACAAGTCAGCCTCCCACCAAGGTGGGTCCCAACTAGCCGGGGGGGGGGTATTCATTTTTTTGTGCGTAATAAGGAGGCACTTCCGGTGGGTCCGAGCTGACAGCGGGGGGAACATTTTTCATGAAATACGGTGGCCCGTCAGGTGGGTCCCAGCAGTCAGGGGGCAAACGTTTTTTTCGCAAAATATGGTGGCCCGTCCAGTGGGTCCCTGCTGTGAGTTGGAGGAATAATTATTTTTCGCGTAATAAGGAGGCTGTCGGTGTCAAAACCGGCGGATCTCGGGTAGGGGGTCCCGAACTGTGCGTCTAGGCTGATGGTAATAGGAGACAAGGGACACGATGTTTTACCCAGGTTCGGGCCGTCTTGATGGAGGTAAAACCCTATGTCCTGCTTGATTGATATTGATGATGTGGGTATTACAAGAGTAGATCTACCATGAGATCAAGGAGGCTAAACCCTAGAAGCTAGCATATGGTATGATTGTTGTTATTGTCGTTGTCCTACGGACTAAAACCATCCGGTTTATATAGACACCGGAGAGGGCTAGGGTTACACAGAGTCAGTTACAATGGTAGGAGATCTACATATCCGTATCGCCAAGCTTGCCTTCCACGCCAAGGAAAGTCCCATCCGGACACGGGACGAAGTCTTCAATCTTGTATCTTCATAGTCTTGGAGTCCGGCCGATGATGATAGTTCGACTATCTGGACACCCCCTAGTCCAGGACTCCCTCAGTAGCCCCTGAACCAGGCTTCAATGACGACGAGTCCGGCGCGCATATTGTCTTCGGCATTGCAAGGCGGGTTCCTTCTCCGAATAATTTGTAGAAGATTGTGAACACCAGGATAGTGTCCAGCTCTGCAAAAATAAATTCCACATTCCACCGTAGAGAGAATAATATTTACACAAGTTCAATCTGCTGACATATTTCGTGGTGTGACATCACACCACAACCAAGCCTTCACTCGAATTGTTTTTACTATACCGCCTCAGCGCGTTTAGCGAAGCGGTTTCCTTGGCACGTCTTGTTGAAGCAGAGATCGTGCTCCCCCTATTTCGGGATTCTCATCAATACGGACGTGGGTAACCCAACCACGCCATTGATTGCGGCGCTTGGGAGAAAAGCGAGTTTTACCAGGCCGGTGGGGATGCATAGTTTCATCCGTCCATATATAAGGGGATAAGGATCCACCTTTTCACCTACGCCTTCTTCCTCCTTTGCATATCCATCTCCGCGCACTTGAGCTCCAGCGGCCAAGTCCGCACATCTCGCCTCGACCTCCTCCAGCCATGTCCGGAGCGGGAGGCAAATGGATGGCCTCCTCCGATACGGAGGGGCACATCGAGAGGCTGCGCGGCGCCGGATACCTGTCCAGCGACATCGTGCACCGGCTCCCCAACATGGGGCAGCTCATCCCCACCCCCAGGCCCCATGAGAGGGTGGTATTCCTTCCCCATTTCCTCCGCGGACTGGGCTTCCCACTTCACCCCTTTGTCCAGGGGCTCATGTTCTACTACGGCCTGGATTTCCATGATCTGGCCCCGAATTTCATCCTCAACATCTCGGCGTTTATCGTCGTGTGCGAGGCTTTCCTCTGCATCCAGCCCCACTTCGGCTTGTGGCTCAAGATCTTCAATGTCAAGCCGAAGGTCGTGAAGGGGAACCAAGCGGAATGCGGAGGCGCCATGGTGGGCAAGATACCCAATGTTACTTGGCTCGAGGGCGCCTTTGTGGAAACCATCAAGGGGTGGCAATCGGGGTGGTTCTACATCACCGAGCCGCATGACCCTAAATGGGCAGCGGCCCCCGAATTCAGATCTGTCATCCCCACACGGCTCACTTCTTGGAAGGAGAGTGGCCTGACTTGGGGCAATTCGAGGAGCTGACCGGACTCCAAGCCTGTATCCAGAAGCTGGTGGACAAGAAGCTCAAGCTTGTCAACATCGTCCAGGTCATGCTCATCCGACGGATCCTCCCATGCCAACAACGGGCCTTCAACCTGTGGGAGTTCGATCCGGCTCAGCACCGAACCTTGAGCGGGCTCTTCGACACTAGGTACAAAGATGCCTGGAAGGTGCTTTTTAAGGGCGCCGAGGCCCCCGCATCCGCTACTGAAGATCGCGGATTCCACTCGCAGCGTCAGGCTGATGAGGTAAATGATTTTACCCTTTACAGGATACTTGTTTTTCATAGTTTGACTCTATGCGGGATCTAAACTCCCTTTCCTTTGATAGGACTGGCTGAAGAAGGCCGAGCAGACTAACTGTTCGGCCCCCCTGCCAGAAGACCCAGTGGATGCCCATCTAGCGGGGCTGCTGGTTCCGGCACCCCATGTGGTGCCGGAGAAGAAGGCCAAGAAGGAGGCCACGGGTACTCGAAAGAGTTCCTGTTTTTAGGTGTCCGATGACTCCAAGGCGGACTCCTCCCCCGAGGACGAGGAGAAGAAGAAAAGGGCCTCCCCCCCCCCCAGCGGGGGGAGGGAAGAAAAGGAGGGCCTCCCCAACGAGGGAGGCCGAAGGGTCCAAGAAGGGAAGAAGTCTTCCCCCGGACTGTTCTACCAACGCCGGTGACGACGACGAGGATTGGCCTCCGAGGGCCATGTTGGAAATATGACCTAGAGGCAATAATAAATTAGTTATTACTATTATATTTCCTTGTTCATGATAATCGTTTATTATCCATGCTATAATTCTATTGATAGGAAACTCAGATACATGTGTGGGTACATAGACAACACCATGTCCCTAGTAAGCCTCTAGTTGACTAGCTCGTTGATCAATAGATGGTTACGGTTTCCTAACCATGGACATTGAATGTCGTTGATAACGGGATCACATCATTAGGAGAATGATGTGATGGACAAGACCCAATCCTAAGCCTAGCAGAAAGATCGTAGTTCGTATGCTAAAGCTTTTCTAATGTCAAGTATCATTTCCTTAGACCATGAGATTGTGCAACTCCCGGATACCGTAGGAATGCTTTGGGTGTACCAAACGTCACAACATAACTGGGTGGCTATAAAGGTGCACTACAGGTATCTCCGAAAGTGTCTGTTGGGTTGGCACGAATTGAGACTGGGATTTGTCACTCCATGTAAATGGAGAGGTATCTCTGGGCCCACTCGGTAGGACATCATCATAATGTGCACAATGTGACCAAGGGGTTGATCACGGGATGATGTGTTATGGAACGAGTAAAGAGAATTGCCGGTAACGAGATTGAACAAGGTATCGGCATACCGACGATCGAATCTCGGGCAAGTACAATACCGCTAGACAAAGGGAATTGTATACGGGATTGATTGAGTCCTTGACATCGTGGTTCAGCCGATGAGATCATCGTGGAACATGTGGGAGCCAACATGGGTATCCAGATCCCGCTGTTGGTTATTGACCGGAGAACGTCTCGGTCATGTCTGTATGGTTCCCGAACCCGTAGGGTCTACACACTTAAGGTTCGATGACGCTAGGGTTATAAAGGAAGTTTGTATGTGGTTACCGAATGTTTTTCGTAGTCCCGGATGAGTTCCCGGATGTCACGAGGAGTTCCGCAATGGTCCGGAGGTAAAGATTTATATATGGGAAGTCGTGTTTTGGTCACCGGAAAAGTTTCGGGTTTTTCCGGTAACGTACCGGGACCACCGGGAGGGTCCCGGGGGTCCACCAAGTGGGGCCACCATCCCTGGAGGGCTGCATGGGCCAAGTGTGTGAGGGTACCAGCCCCAGATGGGCTGGTGCGCCCCCCACAGGGCCCAAGGCGCAGGGAAGGGTGGGAGGGGGGCAAACCCTAGGGCAGATGGGCCCTAAGGCCCACCCCAGGTGCGCCTCCCCTCTCCCCCCTTCTGGCCGCCACCAGATGGCATCTGGGGGCTGCCGCCACCCCTGGGGAGGGAACCCTAGAGGGGGCGCAGCCCCCTCCCCTTCCCCTATAAATAGTGGGGTTTTTGGGGCTGCTAGAGACGGGAGGACCTCTCCCTGGCGCAGCCCTACCTCTCTCCCTTCGCCTCTCCCGTGGTGCTTGGCGAAGCCCTGCAGGATTGCCACGCTCCTCCACCACCACCACGTCGTTGTGCTACTGCTCGACGGAGTCTTCCTCAACCTCTCCCTCTCTCCTTGCTGGATCAAGGTGTGGGAGACGTCACTGGGCTGTACGTGTGTTGAAAGCGGAGGTGCCGTCCGTTCGGCACTAGGATCTCCGGTGATTTGGATCACGACGAGTACGACTCCTTCAACCCCGTTCTCTTGAACGCTTCCGCTTAGCGATCTACAAGGGTATGTAGATGCACTCTCCTTCCCTCGTTGCTGGTTTCTCCATAGATAGATCTTGGTGACGCGTAGGAAATTTTTGAATTTCTGCTGCGTTCCCCAACAGTGGCATCATGAGCTAGGTCTATTGCGTAGATTCTATGCACGAGTAGAACACAAAGTAGTTGTGGGCGTTGATTTTGTTCAATATGCTTACCGTTACTAGTCCAATCTTGTTTCGACAGTATTGTGGGATGAAGCGGCCCGGACCGACCTTACACGTACTCTTACGTGAGACAGGTTCCACCGACTGACATGCACTTGGTGCATAAGGTGGCTAGTAGGTGCCAGTCTCTCCCACTTTAGTCGGAATGGATTCGATGAAAAGGGTCCTTATGAAGGGTAAATAGCAATTGACATATCACATTGTGGTTTTTGCGTAGGTAAGAAACGTTCTTGCTAGAAACCCATAGCAGCCACGTAAAACATGCAAACAACAATTAGAGGACGTCTAACTTGTTTTTGCAGGGTATGCTATGTGATGTGATATGGCCATGAAGAATGTGATGAATGATATGTGATGTATGAGATTGATCATGTTCTTGTAATAGGAATCACGACGTGCATGTCGATGAGTATGACAACCGGCAGGAGCCATAGGAGTTGTCTTTATTTATTGTATGACCTGCGTGTCATTGAACAACGCCATGTAATTACTTTACTTTATTGCTAACCGGTAGCCATAGTAGTAGAAGTAATAAGATGGCGAGACAACTTCATGGAGACACGATGATGGAGATCATGGTGTCATGCCGGTGACGATGATGATCATGGAGCCCCGAAGATGGAGATCAAAAGGAGCAAAATGATATTGTCCATATCATGTCACCATTTTTTGATTGCATGTGATGTTTATCATGTTTATGCATCTTATTTGCTTAGAACGACGGTAGTAAATAAGATGATCCCTCATTAAAATTTCAAGAAAGTGTTCCCTCTAACTGTGCACCGTTGGAAAGTTCGTCGTTTCGAAGCACCACGTGATGATCGGGTGTGATAGATTCTTACGTTCACATACAACGGGTGTAAGCCAGATTTACACACGCGAAACACTTAGGTTAACTTGACGAGCCTAGCATGTACAGACATGGCCTCGGAACATAAGAGACCGAAAGGTCGAGCATGAGTCGTATGGAGGATACGATCAACATGAAGATGTTCACCGATGATGACTAGTCCGTCTCACGTGATGATCGGACACGGCCTAGTTGACTCGGATCATGTAATCACTTAGATGACTAGAGGGATGTCTATCTGAGTGGGAGTTCATGAGATGAACTTAATTATCCTGAACATAGTAAAAAGATCTTTGCAAATTATGTCGTAAGCTCGCGCTTTAGTTCCACTGTTTAGATATGTTCCTAGAGAAAATATAGTTGAAAGTTGACAATAGCAATTATGCGGACAGAAGAAAGCTTATGTCCTTAATGCACCGCTCAGTGTGCTGAACCCCAAACTTCGTTTGTGGATGTTGTGAACATCGGACATACACGTTTTGATAACTACGTGATAGTTCAGTTAAACGGTTTAGAGTTGAGGCACCAAAAGACGTTTTCGAAACGTCGCGGAACATATGAGATGTTTCGAGGGCTGAAAATGGGATTTCAGACTCGTGCCCACGTCAAGAGGTATGAGACCTCCGACGATTTTCTTAGCCGGCGAACTAAGGGAGAAAAGATCAATCGTTGAGCTTGTGCTTAGATTGTCTGAGTGCAACAATCACTTGAATCGAGTGGGAGTTGATCTTCCAGATGAGATAGTGATGTTTCTCCAAAGTCATTGCCACCAAGCTGCTAGAGCTTCGTGATGAACTATAACATATCAGGGATAGATATGATGATCCTTGAGGTATTCGCGATGTTTGACACCACGAAAGTAGAAATCAAGAAGGAGCATCAATTGTTGATGGTTGGTGAATCCACTAGTTTCAAGAAGGGCAAGGGCAAGAAGGGATACTTCATGAAACGGCAAATCAGCTGCTGCTCTAGTGAAGAAACCCAAGGTTGAACCCAAACCCGAGACTAAGTGCTTCTGTAATAAGGGGAACAACAACTGGAGCAGAATTACCCTAGATACTTGGTAGATGAGAAGGCTGGCAAGGTCGATAGAAGTATATTCGATATACATTAAGTTAATGTGTACTTTACTAGTACTCCTAGTAGCACCAGGGTATTAGATCTCGGTTCGGTTGCTAAGTGTTAGTAACTCGAAATAAAAGGCTACGGAGTAAACAGAGACTAGCTAAAGGTGAGCTGACGATATGTGTTGGAAGTGTTTCCAAGTTTGATGTGATCAAACATCGCACGCCCCCTCTACCATCAAGATTAGTATTAAACCTGAATAATTGTCATTTGGTGTTTGCGTTGAGCATAGACATGTTTGGATTATGTCTATTGCAATACGGTTATTCATTAAAGGAGAATAATGGTTACTCTATTTATTTGAATAATACCTTCAATGGTCTTGCACCTGAAGGAATGGTTTATTGAATCTCGATCGTAGTGATACACATTTTCATGCCAAAAGATATAAGATAGTAATGATAGTACCACTTACTTGTGGCACTACCATGTAAGTCATATTGGTATAAAATGCATGAAGAAGCTCCATGTTGATGGATCTTTGGACTCACTCAGTTTTTAAAAAGTTTGAGACATGCGAACCATGTCTATTGGTGTATACGCATGAAGAAACTCCATGCAGATGGATCGTTTGGACTCACTTGATTTTGAATCACTTGAGATATGCATATCATACCACATGGGCAAAATGACTGAAAAGCCTTGGTTTCAGTAAGATGGAACAAGATAGCAACTTATTGGAAGTAACACATTTTGATGTGTGCACTCCAATGAGTGCTGAGGCATGTAGTGAATATCGTTATGTTCTTACTTCACGGATGATTTGAGTAGATACTGAGTGTATTTACTTGATGAAACACAAGTCTGAATTATTGAATGGTTCAAGTAATTTCAGAGTGAAGTTGAAGATCATCGTGATAAGAGGATAAAATGTCTATGACATGATCATAGAGATGAGTATCTGAATTACGAGGTTTGGCACGCAATTAAGACATTGTGGAAATTGTTTCACAATTAATACCGCCTGAAACACCATAGTGTGATGGTGTGTCCGAACATCATAGTTGCACCCTATTGGATATGGTGCGTACCATGATGTCTCTTATCAAATTACCACTATCGTTCATGGGTTAGGCATTAGAGACAACCGCACTCACTTTATAGGGCACCACGTAATTCCGTTGAGACGACACCGTTTGAACTATGGTTTGGAGAAACCTAAGTTGTCGTTTCTTAAAAGTTTGGGGCTGCGACGCTTATGTGAAAAAGTTTCAGGTTGATAAGCTCAAACCCAAAGCGGATAAAATGCATCTTCATAGGACACCCAAAACAGTTGGGTATACCTCCTAATTCAGATCCGAAAGCAATAGGGATTGTTTCTTGAATCGGGTCCTTTCTCGAGGAAAGGTTTGTCTCGAGAATTGAGTGGGAGGGTGGTGGAGACTTGATGAGGTTATTGAACCGTCACTTCAACAAGTGTGTAGCAGGGCACAGGAAGTTGTTCCTGTGGCACCCACAACAATTAAAGTAGAAGCTTATGATAGTGATCATGAAGTTTCGGATCAAGTCACTACTGTACCTCGTAGGGTGACAAGGACGCGTACTGCTTAGGAGTGGTACGGTGACCCTGTCTTGAAGGTCATGTTGCTGGACAACAATGAACCTACGAGCTATGAAGAAGCGATGGTGGGCCCATATTCCGACAAATGGTTAGAATACATGAAATCCGAGATAGGATCCATGTATCATAACAAAGCATGGACTTTGGTGGACTTGCCCGATGATCGGCAAGCCATTGGGATAAATGGATCTTTAAGAAGAAGACGGACGTGGACGGTAATGTCACCGTCTATGAAGCTCGACTTGTGGCGAAGAGTTTTTCACAAGTTCAAGGAGTTGACTACGATGAGGTTTTCTCATCCGTAGTGATGCTTAAGTCCATCGGAATCATGTTAGCATTAGCTACATTTATGAAATCTGGCAGATGGATGTCAAAACGAGTTTCCTTACCAGTCTTCGTAAGGAAAGGTTGTATGTGATACAATCAGAAAGTTTTTGTCGATCCTAAGGATGCTAAAAGGTATGCTAGCTCCAGCGATCCTTCCATGGACTGGAGTAAGCATCTTGTAGTTGGAATATGTACTTTGTTAAGATGATCAAAGATTTTGGGTTTATACAAAGTTTATGAGAAACTTGTATTTCCAAAGAAGTGAGTGGGAGCACTATAGAATTTCTGATGAGTATATGTTGTTGACATATTGTTGATCAGAAATGATGTAGAATTTCTGGAAAGCATATAGGGTTATTTGAAAAGTGTTTTTCAATGGAAAACCTGGATTAAGCTATTTAAACATTGAGCATCAAGATCTATGATGATAGATCAAAAACGCTAAATGGTACTTTCAAATGAGCACATACCTTGACATAATCTTGAAGGTGTTCAAGATGGATCAGTCAAAGAAGGAGTTCTTGCCTGAGTTGTAAGGTATGAAGTTAAGACTTAAAGCTCGACCACGGCAGAAAAGAGAGAAAGGACGAAGGTCGCCCCCTATGCTTTAGACGTAGGCTCTATAGTATGCTATGCTAAGTATCGCACCTGATGTGAGCCTTGCTACATACCTGGCAAGAGGTTACAAAGGTGATCAAGGAGTAGATCACCAGATAGCGGTCAAAATTATCCTTAGAGGAATAAGGATATGTTTCTCGGTTATGGAGGTGATAAAGAGTTCGACGTAAAGAGTTGCGTCGATGCAAGCTTTAACACCTATCCGAATGACTCTGAGTAGCAAAACGGATACGTATAGTTGAGCAACCATTTGGAATAGCTCCAAGTGGAGCATGGAAGCAACATTTACAATATGACCTAGAGATTTGCGAAGTACACACGGATATGAATGTTGCAGACCCGTTGACTAAAACCTCTCTCACAAGCAAAACATGACAAACCCAAGAACTCATTGAGTCTTAATCACATGATGATGTGAACTAGTTTAGACACTAGTAAACTCTTTGGATGTTGGTCACATGGCGATGTGACCTGTCAGTGTTAATCACATAGTGATGTGAGCTAGATTATTGACTCTAGTGCAAATGGGAGACTGTTGGAAATATGACCTAGAGGCAATAATAAATTAGTTATTACTATTATATTTCCTTGTTCATGATAATCGTTTATTATCCATGCTATAATTGTATTGATAGGAAACTCAGATACATGTGTGGGTACATAGACAACACCATGTCCCTAGTAAGCCTCTAGTTGACTAGCTCGTTGATCAATAGATGGTTACGGTTTCCTGACCATGGACATTGGATGTCGTTGATAACGGGATCACATCATTAGGAGAATGATGTGATGGACAAGACCCAATCCTAAGCCTAGCACAAAGATCGTAGTTCGTATGCTAAAGCTTTTCTAATGTCAAGTATCATTTCCTTAGACCATGAGATTGTGCAACTCCCAGATACTGTAGGAATGCTTTGGGTGTACCAAACGTCACAACGTAACTGGGTGGCTATAAAGGTGCACTACAGGTATCTCCAAAAGTGTCTGTTGGGTTGGCACGAATCGAGACTGGGATTTGTCACTCCGTGTAAATGGAGAGGTATCTCTGGGCCCACTCGGTAGGACATCATCATAATGTGCACAATGTGACCAAGGGGTTGATCACGGGATGATGTGTTACAGAACGAGTAAAGAGACTTACCGGTAATGAGATTGAACAAGGTTTCGGCATACCGATGATCAAATCTCGGGCAAGTACAATACCTCTAGACAAAGGGAATTGTATACTGGATTGATTGAGTCCTTGACATCGTGGTTCATCCGATGAGATCATCATGGAACATGTGGGAGCCAACATGGGTATCCAGATCCCACCGTTGGTTATTGACCGAAGAACGTCTCGGTCATGTCTGCATGGTTCCCGAACCCGTAGGGTCTACACACTTAAAGTTCGATGACGCTAGGGTTATAAAGGAAGTTTGTATGTGGTTACCGAATGTTGTTCGGAGTCCCGGATGAGATCCCGAACGTCACGAGGAGTTCCGGAATGGTCCGGAGGTAAAGATTTATATATGGGAAGTCCTGTTTTGGTCACCAGAAAAGTTTCGGGTGTTTCCGGTAACGTACTGGGACCACCGGGAGGGTCCCGGGGGTCCACCAAGTGGGGCCACCATCCCTGGAGGGCTGCATGGGCCAAGTGTGGGAGGGGACCAGCCCCAGATGGGCTGGTGCGCCCCCCACAGGGCCCAAGGCGCAGGGAAGGGTGGGAGGGGGCAAACCCTAGGGCAGATGGGCCCTAAGGCCCACCCCAGGTGCGCCTCCCCTCTCCCCCCTTCTGGCTGCCACCAGATGGCATCTGGGGGCTGCCTCCACCCCTGGGGAGGGAACCCTAGAGGGGGCGCAGCCCCCTCCCCTTCCCGTATAAGTAGTGGGGGTTTTGGGGCTGCCAGAGACGGGAGGACCTCTCCCTGGCGCAGCCCTACCTCTCTCCCTTCTCCTCTCCCGCGGTGCTTGGCGAAGCCCTGCAGGATTGCCACGCTCCTCCACCACCACCACGCCGTTGTGCTGCTGCTGTACGGAGTCTTCCTCAACCTCTCCCTCTCTCCTTGCTGGATCAAGGCGTGGGAGACGTCACCGGGCTGTACGTGTGTTGAACGCGGAGGTGCCGTCCGTTCGGCACTAGGATCTCCGGTCATTTGGATCACGACGAGTACGACACCTTCAACCCCGTTCTCTTGAACGCTTCCGCTTAGCGATCTACAAGGGTATGTAGATGCACTCTCCTTCCCTTGTTGCTGGTTTCTCCATAGATAGATCTTGGTGACACGTAGGAAATTTTTGAATTTCTGCTGTGTTCCCCAACAAGCCAAGCCCCTGGCGAGATCGTAAGTATCCGGACTCCCGAATGCCTTCATGAATTTTCTTTTCACCACTTTGTGTCTTTCTAACGCCGCATACAACCCTGCAGTCCGCCCAAGGACGATCTTCCCGCTTCGTCGAGCGGGTCCTTGGGTTCGTCGGATGTGAACAGCACTTCACTTCCAACCGCCTCTTCTCCCCGCGATGCTGACGACGTTGAGGTGGGATCCCAGAGAGGGACCCATCCGGAGGAGGACCCGGAGGTAGCACAGGGCAACCTCCCGGACTTCGTGCCGGACTCCGCACCGGAACCTGCAGTGGTTCCGGAGTCCGGCGGGCGGCCCCTTTGCGAGAAGGGCAAGACCGTGGCGCCGGCGGCCTCCGTCCAACCGGAGGCGCCGGATAACTTGCTGGAGGCGCTCAACGGCGCTTCCATCGAGGAGGAACACCGCACTGTCATGAGTGTGGTGATTCAGAAGGTCCAGCTCGCCAAAAGCGGGCTGACCGAAGCCTGCAGCAACCTTCTATCAGGCTTTGAGGTAAGAATATTAATATATGTAAAATAGTACCGCATAGACAGTAGCCCCTGATGCTCGGTTCGGTGTTCGGAAAGAAAAGCCGGACTGAGGATCTAAAAAGATATACACAGGAGTCAGAAAAAATATGTCGATATGGGATTGCAGGCTACCCTGCTGACCTCTGCCGCACTGACTGCGGAGGTTAATGCTTTGAAGCAAAACCTCGAGCGGTCCGAGAACGAGCTCGGCCGTGCCAAGAAGCAACTCGAGGACAAAGAAGGTGAGTAGCACCTTATTAAAATTGTACCTTACAGAAAAGGATTTGGTTGCAAAAAGAATGACAGGGATAACGTGGGTATTGCAGGGGCCACAAACAAGGTGGCGACCTTGAAGGAGGCAGTGTCCGTGGCTGAACGTAATGCGGCCGCAGAGCGCGCTGAGTGAGAGAAGTAGGAGGCGCGGGTGGCGGAGGTACGGCAAGAGCTCCAGGCTCTCGTGGAAAAACACGAGAGTTTGGAGCATGACTCGGAGACTCGAGAGTCCGAGCTTGCATCAGCTCTTGAGAATGCCAAAGCCGCTAAGGCCGAAGCCTACAAGGCCCTCCAGGAAATCGAGGCGTTGAAGAAAATAGCATCGGGTAAGGTATTTTTCATGCAAAGCAAGCATGTGGATGTGGATTACGTGTTACTTACCCGAATTCGGAGCTCTCCAGGAGCGTTCGCAGATTTTCCCTGTAGCGTGTCCGATGCTGCCGCTTTCTACAGGGCCGAGGAGGGGAGCTCGACGGAGAAGGTCTTCTGGTCTCAGTATGCTGAGGCCGGACATCCGGTTCCCCTTAGCGACCAGCTGAAGCAGCTGGTCGAGCTCCACAAGGTGGCCGAACAGGCCATGAAGGGCCTCATAGTTCGGCTGTGGCCTAATGAGGCCATGCCTGGGAGCTACTTCGGCCTGGTGCGGCGGCTGGTGGATGCGTGTCCATGGGTTGAGGTCATCAAGCGATCCGCCTGTATTGAAGGTGCCCGTCGGGCCCTTGCCCGTGCTAAGGTGCACTGGGGCAAGATGGATGCTGAGAAGCTTGTGACGGACGCGCCACCGCCGGGCAAGGAGTATCGCACGCCCGAGATGTATTATAAGAGTGTCCTGAAGGGTGCCCGCACTGTTGCGGGTGAGTGCTCCAATAATGTAATATTTGAGTAAACTCGCATTTTGTTATGTTGTGCGCAGAAAACTTTGTTCATATGCGCTAAGCAACGCTTGTTGATTTAAAATATTACCTTTTGTGTGGCTGTTTATCAAATCTGAGAGATGGCAAGTCGTCGGCTTCAGCCCCCATGCCACGAGTGCTGGGGTGTTCGGTATAAATTTGAGCACTCTTGTTCCCATATTTGGGTCCATTTAGGGAGGCGCTCAACACGACGAACTTGGCAACCGGACTTATAATGCTTGAACACTCTCACTTAGCCATAGAATTCTATAATTTTAAATTTCAGCGAAGCCCCTAGTGTTCGGAAGGCCGAATTCGGGGCGCTATCCACGCCTGGGCCGGACAAAGTCGGTTCCTCGCTCTAAGCGGCATAAGTCTTTAGGGACTCGAAAAAACCTCTCGAACAGCGACCGGCTCTCGCCTCATCATGACGGTCAGTTTTAGCTTTCTCCACTGAGGCGTTAACCCAGCTCAACTGGGGCGCAATCGCAGTGGTTCTCCCAGTGCTACCTTAGCCGATACAACGGAACGTAAGGTACCAAAACATGGGAGCCGGGCAAACCCAACTATTGACCCAAGACATGATTCGGAGCTGATGCATATAATGCTATAAGTTCGGAGTGCCGCACTTGTGAAAGTGTTCGGACTTATCACACCATGATGTGGGGAACATAAGCCCCTGGTGTTTTTAGCCGTACCAAAGTGTACGGATGCAACATGTCGTAAATGAACATATGTATAAGAAAGAAATGCAATTATAAGCAAAAAGGTGCTGCATCGTTTTATTCAAGAAGTACTGCTATGAATGCAGAACGATACAAATAGTACAATAAGCAAGGGACGGGACTGTTAAACATGTCCCCCTCCAGGGGTAGGCTGCGGAGTGGTGTATAAAACAGATTAAATGCTCGTAAGGGAGAGCACCTGGATATTCGTCGCAGCCTTTCTTCTTCCCTGGCTGTTGCATCGTGAGTTCGGTCGGTCTACTGCCGGACAGGGCCTCTGGTGAACATAGTCATGTGGGTAAGAAACAAAAAGGAAAGAAAAATAAAGAAATGACACACTTAGGAGCCCCTGAGGTGGTTGAGCCGCATTCTGGGCCTGTCGTGGTCGTGCCCCTTCCCCTATGCCCATGGTATCTCCAGAGCGTAATGATGTACGCGAAGGACTAGTCTTGCAATCTTGCGGGGGCTGGGGTTGGGGTCGCATTGCTACGCGTGCTCATAACGCGCCAGGTGGTCTTGTTGTAGGTTACTTCGGGCGCGTTTGGCCGTGTCTGGTCGCTTAACGGCCGGACTCGAGAATTGCCTTAAGAGGCTGCATTGTACTTCTGCCGCGAGAGCCGCTGTATGTTCCTCCGTTCGGAGGGAGCGCTTGGTGTTTCCGTTGACCGTGATGACTCCTCGAGGGCCTGGCATCTTGAGCTTGAGGTATGCGTAGTGCGGCACCGCGTTGAACTTTGCAAACGCGGTCCGTCCGAGCAAAGCATGATAGCCGCTGCGGAACGGAACTATGTTGAAGATTAACTCCTCGCTTCGGAAGTTATCCGGTGATCCAAAGACCACTTCCAGTGTGACTGAGCCCGTACAATTGGCCTCTACACCTGGTATGACGCCTTTGAAGGTCGTCTTTGTGGGTTTAATCCTTGACGGGTCTATGCCCATCTTGCGCACTGTGTCCTGATAAAGTAGGTTTAGGCTGCTGCCGCCGTCCATCAGGACTCAGGTCAGGTGAAATCCATCGATGATTGGGTCTAAAACCAATGCGGCGAATCCACCGTGGCGGATGCTGGTGGGGTGGTCCCTTCGATCAAAAGTGATCGGGTAGGAGGACCATGGGTTGAACTTCAGGGCGACTGGCTCCATCGCGTATACATCCCTGAGTGCACGCTTCCGCTCCCTCTTGGGTATGTGGGTTGCGTATATCATATTCACTGTCCGCACTTGTGGGGGAAAACCCTTCTGTCCTCTGTTGTTCGGCGGTCGGGTCTCTTCTTCGTCATCGCTGTGCATCCCCTTGTCATTGTTTTCGGCGATTAGCTTTCCTGCCTGCTTGAATACCCAACAGTCCCTATTGGTGTGGTTGGCTGGCTTTTTGGGGGTGCCGTGTATCTGGCACAAGCGATCGAGTATTCGGTCCAAATTGGATGGACCCGTAGTAGTTCTTTTGAATGGCTTCTTCTGCTGACCGGGTTTCGAGCCTCTGAATCCGGCGTTGACTGCCGTATCCTCATTATTGTCGCCGTTAATGCGGCGTTTGTTCTTGTTGCGACGTGACCTGCCATTGCGATCCTTGGTATTTGGACTGCCGGAATTTTTGCTGAGGTTGTTGCTGCGAGCTAGCCAGCTGTCCTCCCCCGTGCAAAAGCGGGTCATGAGTGATGTGAGGGCTGCCATGGATTTCGGCTTTTCCTGTCCCAGGTGCCGGGCAAGCCACTCGTCGCGGATGTTATGTTTGAAGGCTGCGAGGGCCTCCACATCCGGACAGTCGACGATTTGATTTTTCTTAGTTAAGAACCGTGTCCAGAATTGTCTAGCCGATTCGTCTGGCTGCTGAATTATGTGTCTTAGGTCGTTAGCCTCTGGTGGTCGCACATACGTGCCCTGGAAGTTATCAAGGAATGCGGCTTCCAGGTCCTCCCAACATCCGATTGATTCTGCTGGCAAGCTGTTAAGCCAATGCCGAGCTGGTCCTTTAAGCTTGAGTGGGAGGTATTTGATGGCGTGAAGATCGTCACCGCGGGCCATGTGGATATGAAGGAGATAGTCTTCGATCCAAACCGCAGGGTCTGTTGTGCCGTCATAGGATTCGATATTCACGGGTTTAAACCCTTCGGGGATTTGATGATCCATTACTTCGTCTGTAAAGCATAGTGGGTGTGTGGCGCCTCTGTATTGGGCTATATCGCGACGAAGCTCCAACGAGCTTTGTCTATTGTGTTCGGCCCGGCCGGACTTACTGTGTCTGGCGCGACGGTTGTCGTCACGTATCATGGGGCGCCCACGCGATCCGTAGATCGATCTTGATTGTCTTGCCTTATCCTCCAATATATCTCGCAAGTCCGGAGCATTCCCCTGTGGCCTTGTGCTGTTCGAGCGGTGCCGGGGTACGGCTATAGTGAAAGGCCTAGAGGCCTCTCTGTCGCGGCCGCGAGGTGGCTGGTCAGCCGTATTGTGCTCTGGTGATGGAGGTTTATATGCCTCCTCCTCTAATCGGGGGAGCAACCTGCGTTTGGTGTAGCTTTTGGAGGGGCGTTTGAGCTCATGCTCTTCGGCCGCAAGGACTTCAGTCCATCTGTCGGCTAGCAGATCATGATCAACTCTAAGCTGTTGCTGCTTTTTCTTGAGGCTGTTTGCCGTGGCCATAAGCCTGCATTTAAAACGCTCTTGTTCGACAGGATCCTCAGGCACGACAAATTCGTCGTCGTCGAGGCTTGCCTCCTCTCCGGAGGGAGGCATGTAATTATCATCCTCAACCTCTTCGTCTGCCGCTCTCTCATGAGGGCTGGCATCTCCGTCCTCCTGCGTTGAATCTTGCTGGAGGGGGTTGTCTTCGGCACTGTCTGAGGTATTATTATCTCCGGTGCCGGAATCGCCATTCTTGTTGTGGCGGGATTTAGAGCGGCGCCGCTGACGCCGACGCTTGGGCTGTTTCTTGGAGGGGTCTTCCTCCGCTGTTCCTTCGCCATTCCCATCCTTTGGGATATCCACCATGTATATGTCGTATGACGAGGTGGCTTTCCAGTGCCCAGTAGGCGCTGGTTCTTGGTCATCTCCGGCATCGTCGTCCATACCGTTGATGTCATCGGAGTCGAAGTCTAGCATGTCAGTTAGATCATCGACAGCGGCTACTAAGTGGGTGGTGGGTGGGTCTTGAATTTCTTCGTCGTCCGCATCCCAACCGTCCTGACCACAGTCCGGCCAGGGCTCTCCTGATAACGAGAGATATTTTAGCGAGCTCAAAACATCGCCAAAAGGTGAGTGTTGAAAGATGTCCGCAGCGGCGAACTCCATGATCGGCGCCCAGTCGGATTCGATTGGTGGGGACGCGGGAGGTTCGGAGTCCGGCACCTTGGAGTCACGAGCTTCAGAAGGGACAAAGTCAGTATTTGGCTCTATCGCCATAGAGGTTGCAGCCCCCGAGGCGGTGTCTAACCATCCGTCCTCAATCTGCGCGGCCGGCTCCGAATCAAGGGTCGGAGCGGTCTCGTGTGCGGCCTCCAGGGCACTGTCCGGCAGCAGAGCTAAATCATGCCCATCATGACAGTGCGGCACGCTCGGCTGTGGCTCAAATCCGTTGAAGATCAAGTCCCCGCGGATGTCAGCTATGAAGTTAAGACTTCCAAATCTGACCTGACGGCCAGTGGCATAGCTTTCGATCTGCTCCAGATGGCCAACCGAATTGGCCCGCAGTGCAAAGCCGCCGAATACGAAGATCTGTCCGTGGAGAAAAGTCTCACTCCGGACCGCGTCGTTGTTGATGATCGAAGGAGCCATCTAGCCTATCGGTGACGACATAGAGGAACTCTCAATGAAAGCACCAATGTCGGTGTCAAAACCGGCGGATCTCGGTTAGGGGGTCCCGAACTGTGCGTCTAGGCGGATGGTAACAGGAGACAAGGGACATGATGTTTTACCCAGGTTCGGGCCCTCTTGATGGAGGTAAAACCCTACGTCCTGCTTGATTGATATTGATGATGTGGGTATTACAAGAGTAGATCTACCACGAGATCAAGGAGGCTAAACCCTAGAAGCTAGCCTATGGTATGATTGTTGTTATTGTTGTTGTCCTACGGACTAAAACCATCCGGTTTATATAGACACCGGAGAGGGCTAGGGTTACACAGAGTCGGTTAGAATGGTAGGAGATCTACATATCCGTATCGCCAAGCTTGCCTTCCACGCCAACGAAAGTCACATCCGGACACGGGACGAAGTCTTCAATCTTGTATCTTCATAGTCTTGGAGTCCGGCCGATGATGATAGTTCGGCTATCCGGACACCCCCTAGTCCAGGACTCCCTCAGAGGCACTTACTTGCTATGGCTGTGGACCCAGCTGAGACTCTCCACGTACAGTATACTTCCGATGGAAGTCGTTCCTTGACCACGTTGACCTCGCCGCGTTCCGTTGCATGCATGCGTCCATGGGCGTGGTGCGTCCCCACTGTCAGCCTCTCACGTACAGTCATCTTCCAATGACTCTTGGTTGTTGACCATGTTGTCCACACCGTGCCGAACACACCTAGACTGGAACGACCCAGAGATGGGGAAGACGGGGCAGTGGAGTCGCAGATGGAGAGGAGTGGGAAACTTCACTGGTTCGGGTGCACGGCAGCACAGCCGCGGTGCCGCCCACGGGAGATAGGAGCAAGAACAGAGGTTGAAGAAGGAGCACGGCTGTTGGATTAACATCCAACGGTCTAGCTGCTAGAATCATTTGTTGATTAAGTTGACAAAGCCGTGCGTACACGTCCGCTTAGTAGGCCCACAAGTCAGTCACCAAATCTGACGGGTCCCAGTTGTCAACGGGATGAATAATTTTTTTGCAAAACAAGGAGGCACTTCCTTCCGTGCGAAGATACAGCCGGTGGGTCCCAGCTGTCAGGTGGAGGAAACATTTTTTCAGCTTAATAAGGAGGAACTTTCCTTGCGTGCGACCATGGACCTCGTGGGTCCCAGCCACCAGGCTCTCCATGTACAGTCCTCTTCTGATGACTCTCGTTTGTTGACCACGTCGCACCGAACGCAGCGAGGCGGTGGACGACGGCGAGGCCCCGGACGGGAACGACTCGGAGATGGGAAAACGCAACAGTGGAGTCGCAGATTGAGAGGAGGAGAAGGGTTATAACTGGTTCTGTTGCGGCGTGGGGCTGTAGTCTGTGGAGAATAACAGGATTATTAAATTGGTCCTTAAAATCTTCGTAAGCTTTTGTACGCAATCACTAGGATTTTCCTTGCCTGTGAGTCAAAAACAACCAGGATTTTCCTTGCCAACTCCGTTAAACATTTACTTTTATAAGTTAATAACACGTGGGATGTTTTTATAATGTATATATAAGTCTCTATAAAATATACGATAATAGTAATAATATAAATATATATAATGTGGTTAGAATGGAAAACATAAATTGGACACAACATTACTTTTATAAGAGACCTGCATTTTATACCCCACAGTAGGCATACTAACAAGTTCACACACAAATACAACAGAAAAGGTAAACATTCATATCAAACTCAGGTTCACAGGACACGTTCATATTCATAGCCAACATTCACTATCAACAACTCAAAAGATTCATATATACACAAGCTCAGCATATCTATGCATCCAAATGATTGATAGATCACACGACAATATTCATACATAATTCACAAAAAGATTCAGATATACACATGTTCAGTATGTTTATGCATCCAAATGATTGAGATCACAGCCAATATGATCCATGGACAAACTTTAATTACCTAGGGTACAGACTGGTAAATGGTGTTCAATCGGAGGTACTTCTTTCTAAAATTAGTTCTTGTACAAGTAAACTTTCGAGTACATAAGAGGCAACACAGACAATCTAAACTTTGCTTGTAGGTTTATCCTCAAATAGTGGCCTCATGCCGAGGGAGGTTTGAGCAACTTGGCCACTACTTTCATCCAACTAGTTTACTGGCTCATCTTGGTCCTGTATCTCGCCAAAATTCTACATTGCAGACGAGAAAGGAGGCGGTTGAGAAAATGAACGACCCAAATTTTTTGTGCAGTTCAACTGAAATGGAGTATCCTTGGCGTGCAGACTGATTAAGTGCCAGATGAATATATGCGTCAGCCAACTTGTCTGGAATCTTTAGAGTCCATGCCATATAGTTCGCTACCATATGTGTCGATAACCAAAAGGCACAAGTTGGGACCAAAGACTGGACTGCGTTTTTCTGGGCTATGCACCAAGCAATATTTTTGGCGTTCACTCTCCTAATACTTGGAGTTTGATAATTGGCTGACGCCGGTTGATACTCGAATGAATATATGCACTTCTTGTCAACATCGATGCTTGTCTGAGTGAACTTTGGAGTACATAGCAGCAGCATAAGTACCTGTCCATCTGATCATTTTGTGCAGTTCTACTGAAATCACCCGATGTAATGATTTTCCTGTGAGTTCAGGCTCCAAATAGCTCCTTTATGAAATCGACAAACAGTAGCATAATACCAAATTACCAATACATATGACAGGCACAATAATTAGGATAAAGACCTGTACCAACCTGTGTGAGGTAGCATATCAATTACTATTTCCTTTGACTGGAAGCCGAGATAAGCCAAGCAACTGATAGCAAAGGAAGAGAGCAAGCGGAGATTAGCGACTGACAGGAAAGGACGGAAGCTGTCGAGGCAATGAAGCACCCAAAGTTTTTGTGCAATTCCACCAAATCGAGCATCCCTGTTGGCACATATATTGAGAGAGTGAGATTACTGTAATAGTGGGACTAGTTGATGAAACATACACTAATAATGGGTGAAGTTAGCAACATAGTAGTCTTTCTTAAAGAGAGGTATTAGTTTATTTAATCAGTGCCAATTAGCTCAACTCAACAATCAAAGCATTGCCATTTATCATAGGTTGCAAAACTTTAACGTGCAAAGATAAAGGAGTTTCTCATGATAATAGCATGATAACAAAAGAGATGACAGCAAACTAATATGGATGAAGGCCTTAGGCCCGTACCAACCTGGGAAAAAAGCATATTCATGTAGTCCCATAAGAGAAGATAAAGCACTCACTAGAATCACACAATAGTATATATTTTTGTGCACTTCAAATGTATGGTTGAAATCACTCTTGTTTACCAGTGCTGAGATTATATCGAAAGATTATCAAGAACTTCCAGCAGAGTTAAAGCGCTAGCTGGGATACAGTTCATTGTATTGTCTTGTGTAGTTCCACTAAAATGTATGATTGGCACAACATGATCCCTGTTTGCACAAGTAGGAGCAAGGTGAAACCTTCATTAGCTTAGTGAGAAAGGATAGGAAGACATTAGCATATTACTCAAACAGTAGCATCAAATTCATGATGGACAATATGCAAAACATTGCCTCATTGAACCAATGGCAATAAATTGACATGCAAAACAATAGCACTATTATGTCATGACACTAATAATATTCCCTCCCTGATCCACCACATGATTCACCTTCATAGACAAACATACACACATACATGATTCAGCATACGGTCCTACTAAAGATTTTTTTAACTCCAACAGGAAAATTAGGCAGTAATAAATTAGTGGTACTTAAGTACTCCTAATTAATTAAGTGAGACAGCAGAAGTGGAAGGGTTCCCTAGAGGATCGTCTCACATGTAAGGTAGTTGTTGGCGGAGCCCTTGAATGGCCTCGACTAAGGCCTCTGGCTTCAGCAAGATCGCCTTGGCACTGTTTATTCTTCTTCTTCTTCCTCTTCATGCTCTATTTCTCTTTCTCCTCACCAGTTGGTGAAACCAAGTACATGATTGGTCTTCTAATTCAGAATTGGTTTTGTCAGTGAGGGAGTACAAGTGTACTAGTAAAAAACATCATTATTTACTCATGGCAATCGGAAAATAGAGATGAACACATGCATTAAATATCATTCTTACCTAAAGGAAGGTTATGGCGCCAATAAGGATGATGAGGATTGGAACGCAGATCTCCCTTTGTGCAGTTCCACCAAAATGAACCAACTGTTCCATTCTGACATTCCAGTTAAACAGCACAAAAGTCACTTCTTTTAAGAAGAGTTTTGTGCAGTGCACCAAAAGGTCACAACAACAACCAGGTGAATTGGATATCCCTGTTTGCACAAAAAGGCACAGAGGAAACAGTCAGAGTCTCAAACAATTACAGGTAAAAATAGTTGGCTAAACTTGTCATGGCTTATAACAGTGGCATGGCTTCATTTTTACCAGCGACATTAGATTAAGAACAACTAAGGCTGCATTCGGTTCACAGGTTTGGTGTAGGATTTTCGTAGGAACACAATTCCAACAGTATTCTTTCCCTTCCAACCGTTCGGAACACGAGAAAGGTGAATAGTGTTTCATAGGAAAGCTAGTCTGGTAGTACTGATTCCATAGGATTAGAAACATCCACGCGCTACTCATTTTTTGGGCAGAAGCCCGAGGCAGGCACTCGCTGCCATGCGTTAGACAGGTTGCTGTGCTGTGTTTGCCGGAATAAAAAATTCAACCTATGTGTGGTACGTGAGGTGAGGACAAGAGTAGTCACTATGCAGCTGAATAAACAAATAGCATCTCATACTGCCAAGCATGCTACTCTAAAAAAATAAATCTGTACATTTCGTAGTCCATCCGAACACATTCTCTTGAGAGTTTCCTCCGGTTCGTTGTTCCATAGTTTTATACCTACATTCCTTTCCTATTCCTCTATTTTCATCAAGACCTATGTTTTCTGCCCCTTTATTCGGAATGGAGCCTAAATATTTGGTATAAGGGCATGGGACAGTGGGTGCACCAGCAGTCCAGCACCATGTGCGTAAATAGGGGCATAAAGTGGTGATTCATAGTTTGTTGCCCCGAGAAACAAACATCCAAGAAACATATCTGGGTTGGTCCCATTTTTGTTCACTCTAGCCACCTACTCCTATGTGTGGATAGCAAATCTAGTCCTGGTCATACCACTGTGTACAACGTTACCCCCATATTTCCCTTTTCGACCAAGAGACCGGTTGGATGACCAGTCTCTACTACTTTCACCCCCTTTCCTTCCTGTTTGTACCAAGTCCGATGTACATACTAAATTCCCCCACCCCCACTTTATGTCTTGTTTGAACCAAGTATACAAGATTCGACTCCATGAAGTAGCTTTACCTCTAACAATACAAGAAAAAAATAGGTGACGTTGGACCATCCGATCGAGAGGGGCTGAGAGGTAGAAAATGATGCACATGCAGCGACGTAGCGAGTTGTGGAAGTAGAGCTAAGGCGGTTTCGAACGAAGATATACCTAAAGGTCGTCGGGATGTGGATAGGTGGGAGGCGAGAGGCCGGATCCGCCCACAGGAAACAACAAAGGGATCGAAGGACCTCCCACGCTGGCGCTCGGCCAGAGATAACGGTGCAGCCGGCAGTGGGTCTCCTCCCTCGCTGTCGATGACGGCCTAAACGCTGCCCCTCCTCCCCTTCACCGGCGGAGGGGGATACGTCCGGATCTATAACCAGCGGTGAGGATAGAAAGCCAGTGTTTTTTGAAGGGAGAAAGACAGTGTTGCTACCCCTATCTTGTTTAGATCTGGAGAGGATGAGAGTGTGTGAATAGAGCAACCCTAGCAAGCAAACGTGGAGGCTCCGGCCTATATATGTAGTGGGGTAGTTTTCCTTTTTCACTCCATCAAAAGAATCATTTTAAAATTGTGTACTACTACATGCTAGGTCGCGGTTTTTTTAGTTGTTGATTGTTTTTTGAGATAGCTACCCGCTTGTTCCAAGTGGTGTTACAGTGTGCCAGGTCGCACTTTGTATCTTTCAAGTCTGGTACTACAAGTCCCTCCATTAAATGAACAACCACACCCTCGTAAAAATTGTGAACAAGCCCACGGCTAAATTTAGCGGAAATGTGGGTTGCCCCAACATGCATTATTATTTATATTTTCTACTCCCTTCGTTCCTAAATATAAGTCTTTTTTATTAGCCACACCTAAGACAAGAATTTTTTTATTAGCAGTGAACCCCACATGTCATAGACACAAAAATTGTGGCAAGATTCCCTTAGGCAAGCCAAAGTGTGTCTAACAATTTGAGCAACTCAGGTTAGGCAAGTGTGGCAAGTGTGCGAAAAATAATGTGGCAACATAAGACAAACATAGTCACAATCCAAACAGCCCCGTAATTTTTTGTGACATGCATGAAAATTTGGTTAGTCAAATTTATAGTCAAAATTTGGCAAGGTTCATCAAATCAACACATGCAAGTATCAAAAGGAAAGTCATGGCATGCACGCATGCATTATACTCCCTCCGTTTCCAACTATAAGTCTTTTTAGAGATTGCAACAAGTGACTACATACGAAGCAGTCTACTCCTACATACGAAGTAGCCCATTTAAAATGTGTAAAAAGACTTATATCGAGTGTAGTGCTTTGATGTGTCACGTCAACTCGTACAAGACCGAGAAATTTGATTACTACAACACCCTCTCCCTCGTGGACTGAGCTCCGGTGCCTTAACTGCACCTGCCTTTGGCTGCATGACAGGAGGGCCAACCACCTGTTGGGCCCACCTGTCATAGATGCAAAGGCAGGAGCAGTAAGTAGAAGCTTTCGCTACACGCTATCCCTCCCGCACAAGGTGGACGGGCATGCAACGGTGGATTCGATACTGTAGAAGTAGGAGTAACATCATTGTTCGTCTTCTCGAAGAGGCGAAGAGCCAAGCGCAACCCGAACGTGGCAGTTGCGAACGCTTGCGTGGTGCGGTTCCTTGGAGCATGCATATACTAGCCAGGCTCTTGCATGAGACAAAATTGCTATTGTTTAACAATTAAACTCCATTATCCATTGGTTGATACTCATTCTGCATAGGTCCACGCGCTTAGCACCGTTTCCTCCTAGGGTCACTAATATTTGTTTGCTAATTAATAGCATTTCATGCAATGAAGCATGCACACCTCTCATCTCTTATTGATTGATATGTCAAGAAACAAGAAACAAGGTAGAAGTTAATGCACCGTGCCTAAGTGTTTTGGGACTATTTGGTTTTCGTAAGATGACTTACACACCTAGACGGAGGGAGTAGTATAGCCCTGTAAATCGTAAAGGAGTATTTGCCTTTCTAGAGATTTCAACAAGTGACTAGACTACACCGTGTGTAGTACTCCCTTCCTTCCGGTTTATAGGGCTCAAATCTCAAATCTCATGAACCAAGGCATTTTGCGATTAGAGGAATGTATCTCATACTTTACAAAACTACCCTAATTAATCTCATGCATTAATTACGTAGTTCTCTCGTTTTCCTCTCCGCCTTGGTCGCGGTGCACAATATTGAGCACTCCTATATGACTAGCCGCTCTATCTACATGCGGGACATTTCAAAGCATCCGGGCCCGCGTGCCATCCACCAAATCACAACAAGGTGCTATAGTCGAGACTCACCTGTCACCCCGGTGTGGCCGTCATGACCCGTCATATCACAAAACCCACACCTTTACCAGCAGTGGTAAGGTGGCCTCCAAGTTGGACTGGACGAAGCAACCATCATTTCACAGATGGAATGCTCGTTCAAGCCCTTTCTTCCCTTTCTTGAAGAAAACCTCACTCCAGGCTACTCACTTCTGCCATTTTACTTCTGTACCGACGAAGGAAAGGTGGGTGAATCAGTTATGCTGCTATATTTTCATTCCAATAATCTTCTTTTTGCGAAGCACCGACCGATTCTCACATCCTATTCTTTTCCCGTTTTCATTGCGATTGTGGTTTCCTTTCGATTGCTTTTTGTTTGTCAGTTCATTGATGGATCCTGGAGCACTAGGGAAAGAGTTGCCGGCAGACAACCCACTAGAGACAGCGATCTCCAGGAAGCGAGCACCGACCAACGAGTTGACCATGTTGGCGGGCCAACCCATGGAGATGAAGAACTCCAAGAAACAAGCACTGGCCAAAGAGTTGAGGACATTGGTGGACGAACTCCTCAAAGAAAGTTGGAAGAACAACAAGGGCCCCATCGTGCTTACCCCAGGAACTCTGATTGCCACCTATGTGAGGCTCAAGACCGAGTTTGAGGATATAGTCGCCATTGAGAAGCAGTATTCCCTGGCAAGATGATGGCCCCCATCGAGGACGAGGAGATGGCCCCCGGAGGGATGAGATCCCCCGGTGAGCTGCACAAGGTAAAAAATAATGGCTTATTACCATAGTTGTGGTTTTTGATTATTTGCAATGTGCTTGCTAATATGTTAGGGTTGTGCAAGTGCCGGTGGTTGTCCTTGATGATTCCGATGTCGTGGCCTGTCCTGTTTGCATCGCCCCAGAGATAGATTCCTATGCCGCTGTCCATCCTGTGGACATCGCCCTAGAGATCGATTCTGATGTCGCGGTCAGTCCTGTGGACATCGCCCCAGAAATCGATTCCCATGCCGCTGTCCGTGCTGTGGTCATTGCCCAAGAGATCGATGATAAGAAATAGTTGGTCGTGCTAATCCTTCAGGGTAGTTTGCATTGCCCTGTGTTTAATTACCAGAACGATGCGTGCTATCAAACCATCTTAGGGCTAGTGCACTGTCTTGTGTGGGCGGATCTTGCTACTTTTGTTTGATAGTGAATCATGCGATGAATCATGCGAACCCTCTCCGAGTTATGGAAACATATGTATCCTCACCAGCTTTTGATGTAATATATGGCATGCTTAATGTAAGTTTGAACTGTTTATCGTATCAGCAGGGCTTGTTTGATGATTCTTGGTGCTAGTAGGCTAGCTACTGTGCGAGCTATAGTACTTGCAAAACACTCACCGAAGAGAAACATTGGGGCTGATGAGCTCGTGGTACGCTTGTACTTATGCCTCGTCGATCGACCAATAGCCCTAGCTCCTAAAATTGTAGGCTTAGTGATAGATCAGACAATAGTCAGCATACATTCAGGCCTCATTTGGTTCATAGGGTAGGAAAATCGTTGCAAAAGTATAGAGAATGTGCAACACAAAATCATAGCAGTGCAGAGACGTACTCCCTCCGTTCCAAAATACTCCCTCCGTTCCGGTTTATAGGGCTCAATTCAAAAATCTCACCAACCAAGGTAGATGATGAGTGGTGGAATACTTTTTGTAGTTGCAAAAGCACCTAACTAATGCTCTTGTTTTCCTCAAAACAATATGTTTACCAATGTATTAATTGCAATGCATGCATGCATGCATAAAGTACATGCATTGGTCAATTTTCTCTTAATATTTGCATGCAATTATTTAATGCACCTTGGAATCTGAACATGTAATGGGCAACAACCATACTGAGCCTTATAAAATGGAAAAACTGAAATTTTGAGATAAGCCCTATAAATTGGAAAGGAGGGAGTAGATGACCTAGGCGGGCTAGTTTGGCCTAGTGGGTTTCAGTGATATGATGTGGTACAGTGTCGTCCAGTCTTCGCGTGTGGTAGCAGTATTGCGGGTATAGTAAGTTTTCTTGAAGAAGCGGAATTCAACAAAGTCATGATGGTTCCTTCGTCCGAACAACTTACAGTGGGTAAGGTTGGGCCTGCGATACGACCGGGCTAGACCAGGATAATTTTGTGCATGGCAGGTGGACCAGGATGGTCGACGTCCCACATGTCGGCGAATGAACATATTCTTTCCGATATAGAGGACGAGCAACGAGTATTCATTGTTTATTTTTGATGAAAGCTATTGTCTCCAATGTTACGACGGAGGAGTGTGAAACACGGCAGCCCAGTGAAATTGCAAGACAAGCGTGTACCCTCTGGTTAGCGGCGTGCGAGCCGGACTTTCGAGGTTGCCACGCGTACGAGTCGTAAGTGTGCCACCTTTTCCTTTAGAACTTGCGAAGTGTAACATTTTCGCGCGATCGATCGATAGAAATCCAGAACAAAATGACGAGGGCGGTGCTTTCTCGCTCGTTAGGCGGGCTAGTTCGAGTGATATGACATGCTACAGTGCCGTCCACTTGCTCCATTTTTATGTAAGCAAGAGTTTACACTCTTACGTGGGAGTGTTGTGAAACACCGTAGATCAGATTTTGATCGAGGGATAACTGTTCCCTGCCAAATAATGGAGGATTGCTAGCGATTATAGCATAATAGTTAGGGCATCTCCAGCGCTGGCCCACAAATTTACACCGGCATCTGTCCGAGGACACTGATGGATGCCATTCGATGCTGCCCGCATACCTTTCGACAACTATATGAACTAACCGGACAAAATTCGTGCAAACAAAGCAAATTTCAAATTAACCGGATGAAATTCATTACATTTCGAAAACTTTTCCTATAAACTGGACGAAATTCATTACATATTTCGCACAAACCGTACTAAAACCTACTGTAAACCTAATCTAAATGATCGCCGGCGCCGACCACCATGTCCGACCATGAACCCGAGAAAGCCGGCCATTGCCTTTGCCTCCTCCTCATCCGCCTCGATAACCTTCTCCTCCAGAGCACAAGGTTCTGAAGATTTCCGCCTCCACATCGCCGTCAAGCGGCTAATCGGTCGCCGATGTTTACCCCACCAAGCTTGGCGTCGACTGAGTGGAGTAGTGGTGGCCTTCCCGGGACCAGAGCGGCGGCGACCTACCATGTACTACTCTTCCTCACTGCCGGTTGCGCACGCGCACGCGCGCCGGCTTCATGGTCGTGGCAGCGGAGGGCGGCCGGGGGGTGCCGGCAATCTCCTTCGTTTGCTCCTGCGATAGTATGTCGAAGAGAGCTTTGGAGCGCGCCCGGAGCGGAGCCGACGATGTCCCTCGTCTGCTCCTGCGGCAGTACGTCCAAGAGAGCTTCGGAGCGCCAGGAGGCCATGGTTGAAGTGGTGCCGACAGAAGGAAGGGACCGGAGGAGAATAAGTGTGGGTCATTGGCTATAGCTGGGAGCTGGGGCTCAAGTTAATATAGCGGGCGAATGGCAATGAGTCGCGGCAGACAGATGGACAACTAGCGCCAGAGTAGGTTCATCGGGTGTGAATGCAGATGCTACTTTAGTTACTTAACTGCAGATGTGTTTGGGTTACTAACATGTGGGCCCAACAGGCATCTGGCCCGCATGTCAGTGACACACCAATTGCACCTGCAGTTAAGTCCGGTGAATGCGGCATTGATATTCTGGAGAGACGGTGACTGTTTCAGGTGGGAAGCGCGCGCTAGCAATGGAAGGGGTTTCGGTGTGCAGTGGCACTAAGATCGGTCGCTCACGATAGTACATACTCCGTACCATACTACCATAGTACCCTCTCTAGATTAGGTTGTTTTATAGATTGTCGTTGTGATGGAGGATATACATGAGCAAGGCGGTCCGAGTATGACCGTTGGTGTTGAGCCAGGTGAATACATGCTCGGCGTTCGCGTAGGCCTCCATCAAACGTCTAAACAATAATGTCAGGCACCGCCGGGGCGCGCAGGTGATGGGCTCGCCATTTGTGTTGCGCCATGAGCAGGACTTTGATTTAGAGGGCGACGTGCATGCATTAGCATGCTTTGACAGCGTGAGCGTGTGTGTCTGACGCGAAGTATTTCATTTTCATTTGGCTGACGAGGGTGCGTTGCAGCGACGAGTCCGTGGTTTGATTCCCCACATACGCATAATTTTGGTTTTTACAGTATTTCTTTCTCAATTGACAGGTAGGCCCGCGTAGATAGATAAAGAGCACAAGCTGATGAGGCGCATGCGGACTGTTTGACTGGTCAACCAGGCAAATACGGAGGTACGCTGAGCCAGTGACCATATAATCACCATATCTCGTATACAATGATCAAAGTGAGCTATCAAGACAAGTTCGATGATAGCTAATGCATTTTACTCGGTAATAAATGACCAGGATTGAAGGGGAATCCAAATTTGCTTCGGCTTCTGTCCTTGAGCTCTTGACAAACCAATGCACTATACGGTTGTCCGGACAATCCACCCTAGAGCTCTCACCAAGCGTCATTCATGCCAACGCGCCGCACACTAACCGGTAAGGCAGCGATGGCATCCCGCCGCGCCGAGTTCCTCGCTGCCCACGGCCGCACACAAAATGGTAGGGAAGCGATGGCATCCCGCCGTGCCGAGTTCATCACCGCTCGCGACCTCACAACTATGTGGGAGGAATTTGAAGATGCCAAGGCCGAATGGGCGGTAGAGCAAGAGGCGGCCAAAGCCGCACAGAGGGAGCGGAAAAGTCAGAAAGCACTCAAGAAAAGAGAGTCCCGCCGCCGCAAGAAAGAAAAGGACGCACACGCTGCTGCGGAGAGGTCGGCGGAGATCCAAGCATGGTGGGGTGTTGCCGACAAAGCCGGGAAGGAGAACGACGGCGTCTGGCCAACATGTCAGAAGTAGTAGTACTAGTAGTTAGTGTGTGTGTGTCTATGTCTGAGTACAAGCATGTACCAGTACTACTAGTTACTACCGTAGTTTTTAGAGCAAATTACCAGTACATTAGCCTAGACTAAATGGAAAAATTCCTATCCTAAGCATCAAATGGCATCTCTTTCTCTATAGGAATTGAGATGCATGTCATCTCACTTCCTATGATTTTCATATTCCTATCCTATGAACAAAAGGAGGCCTTTGTTGGAGTAACTACTGTAGCTAGCAGTACTGCTGGTACAGTAGTTTTCTTCAAGAAGCGGAATTCAACGAAGTCATGATGGTTCCTTCGTCCGAGCAACTTCAAAGTGGGAAGTGGGCCTGTGATTTGATAGCTCATTAGTCATTGTTACTGTGGCGCGACGACCTGGATGACTCTCCCTTGGAGTTTTGCGTGCATGGCAAGTGTACCAAGATGGTCGATGTCCCACATGTTGGCGAACGGAAGTATTCTTTCCGATATCGAGGAGCAAGGAAACCGCGTGGTATAGTATCACTGTTGTGGTTCACAAAAAAATAGTATCACTGCCGATTTATAATTATTTTTTATTTCTGATGAATGCTAGCGTTTCAACTCGTATGACGAAGGGTGCCAAACACGGCACGTGTTGGATGTCCCACACGTCAGCGAAAGGAGTGGGACATGAACAGCGTGGTAGAGCCCAGCGTAAAAAACAGCGTGGTAGAGCGTCTCCACTTCTTCCACTTCCGGGTCGGAGACCACACGTAGTAATACTTACTGGTATGAATGATACAAAGTGCGACCTGGAGAGAAAGACACGTCTAGTTGGAAGGTCTCGGGGCATACACATAAACAAATATAAAAGTTAATATGTGCCTCCAACTAATATAGTAGTAGTAGAGTACTTAGGCATGTACTCCATAACATCACCGTGCATTGCACGTACAACATTTAGTGGTAGTACATAGTAATAGACAAATGCCACCCAAGAGTTCCCTTCTCGACCTACTTTTGGGTGTTTGGTAGAGTGTATGGAGGGTTCATGAGTCCACACTAGTTTAGCACAAATACACTAGAAGCATGCATGAAGAGAGCATGCATGAAGAGGGGTGTTGAGTTGAGCATGCATGAAGAGGGAACAACTATGTTGAGACGAGAGCGCAACCAAACACACCCTATATGCCACGCATGTTCATACCATTTGTGGCTTTCTACTTCACTTACTGTGCTACATTACTTAGGTTCGTACGTCCACTCCTGGGTACATGTCCGTCTCGTAGTTCTAGTCCCACGTGTTCTTCATATAGATGGAACGATCCTTGCATAACATGTGCACCTTGATGCTAGATGTCTCGCGTGTTGGCAAAAGGATGAACAAAGCTCACATAAAAAAATAGAGTGGAAGAACATAGATTTCGGACGACCGAGAAGGAGCAAGGAACCTCGTGGTGGAGCGTCAGCACTCATAATATTTAATATTATTCAGCGATATAAAATTAACCAATCATCTCCACAGTGGACTGGAAGAGTACGAAACACGGCAACCTAGTGTATTTACATCATACTAGTACATGGCTAACCCACGCTATCACCATATTTCTTGGCTTCCGTGCGACACCTATCTCTAGTAATCCAGCAGCCTGTATCGCTTCTCCCTCCTCGTCTCTATCAAAGTGCGGCGGGCTGGCGTTTCTGCCATCTATTGAGGTCGGTTAACTATCACATGTTAGCGACATGCCAAGAGCATTCTAAAAAAATTCCTTTCACGTTCCGTTTTCAAAAAGAAAAAAACTCCTTTCACATACGAATTTGCATGTATGCTTTGAGCAACTTGCATGTCCTATACTGCTCCTGTTTGATACTCTAACTTAGCTAGAGGTTAGACTAACTCATGACTAACCATGAACTAACTGTAGCCATAGAGGTGTTCGGGTGAAAGGGTTAGATTGACAATAAATGCACTTCATGGAGAGAGAAAAGTGATTTTTCAGTGGTCCCAATGAGAACTATCTCCAGTTAGCACCTCTTGGGTGGGATAGTTTTTTTTGGTGGGTTCGGTGCAACTTGCTCCAATTTAAACCCTCATGCTTGGATACTTTAGGGCTATTTGAGCCCCAACTAGCTCAAACTAACTCTAACCCATGGATCCAAACAGGGCCTATGGCCAGTCTCGACGCGGAGCAGTCGCGTGCACCGGGAAGCGGCGCTCTCTCGGCCGTCGCACCACTTCAAAGCCGGCGCCAGTGAGAGATCGCATCCGCTGTGGCCGGGCATTAATGCGGCACTGACGCTCCAGGGCGACACTGACCGTTTCATGCGGGAAGCGCGCGCTGGCAAGGGAGTATAGGTTTTGAACCGTTTCAGGTGTAGTACTGGTAGTTTGCAAAACTACTCAATTACCGCACTCAGTTTCCTAAAAAATTGTGGTAAAAAACGTTACTCCACAGCCCGCTTCCCTTCTCCTTCCTCTTCCACCACCCGCGCACGTCCGCGGGAAGCGACCGGTCAACCCTTATATAGGAGTGCTAGCACAAAAAGATGCATGCATGACCACTAAAATTTCCATATTAAAGCGCCGCTCCGGCGGGAGTATGGCATATGTTGTTAACTTCGGCCGGCCCATGGCTACCGGGCGGCGGCGACCAGAGAAGAGGCGGCGGGAGGGGAATGAATGCATCTACTGTTTGGGTTCGCCTTCCGGCTTAAGGGGTTGTTTGCTTCTAGGCCTAGCATTGCCACACTTTGCCACACATTTTTGCCAAGCTTGCCTAAGGTTAGTTCATCAAAATGAGAGCCACAAGTTGGCAAGCCTAAGGGAATCTTGCCACATTTTCTATGTGTATGCCATGTGGGGCCCAAGTGTGGCTTGCCTAAGATGTGGCTTGAACCAAACACTCACCTAAGTTGGTCAAACTTGCCTAACTTTAGGTGTGGCAATCTTTGGCAAAGTTAGTCACAAACCAAACATGCCCTAAATAAATGTGCAGCATCACGTGTACCCATGGGTCCACAAATTGTAACATACGTGTCTGCTTAAGTGGGCGTCACGTAACTGGTGTGTGTGTGAGAGAGAGATTCTAAGAGACAGAGTGCGTTTGTGCGACTCTACTCTTCGGACATGTACTCAACCTTTTGCATCGGGATATAAGTATAATGGTATTTACTTTAGCTAGTGATTTACATGGCCATGTTAACGTGGTTGTGTCAAAAAAATGTCACTTCCTACTCGTGATATGCGTTATATAATTACAAGCAAGATTCCCGTGCATTGCACGGAACATCGATATGCATTTTTTTACAAAACACCTGTTTGTGATTGACCCATGCAGGAGTAATCCCATGTGTAGAAACTAATGATATCTCGAGAATTTTATCGGAAAACTGGTATCTCGAAAATGTCATCAAAAAAATGAAAGATGAGAGATAAGGCGAGGAGGAGTGGAGCGTGGTGGTGACTGGTGGTCGGAATGGGCAGAGGCATGGGGATGGACGGCGCCGGCAGGCGGCAGCGGCCGCCATGCATGCTAGATTGTTCCAGAGACTTATTCCTTTTTTAATTGCTGAGCAATGAGGTTGTGGGAGATAATGATGTGGAGAGAGGTGCGGGTATCTTTTGTAAATTTATCATAGTTTGCTTTCTATCCGTCAGATATAGATCATACGGTCTGTATTACAAGATGGCAGGCACACCATCATCGCCAACTCGTTTCTTATAAGTGTACAGATGATAAGTTTGCTGACTACTAAAGTAAAGTGGAATTTCTCCATGTTATGCAAGTAAATAAAGGTGATTGTTTATCATACGGATAAGGTTGGATGAAGGGTGGTAGGAACAAATGCTCCGCCTAGAGCATGTGTGTGTGAGATGGAGTCTTAGTGTGTGTGGGGTGTGTATGTGTGTGTGAGAGAGAGAGAGAGAGAGAAGAGAGAGAGATGGAGTGTTAGTGTGTGTGTGTGAGAGAGAGAGAGATG
>NC_041387.1:64085425-64086364 GCF_002162155.2 Triticum dicoccoides | reverse complement strand
GAGATTGTTAAGTGTAAGTGTGTGTTTTACCAATCCAGGCGGAAGTTATGTGCACAAAAGAGGAGAACGATTCGATGTGGCGTTAGGATTGAGGGTAATTAACTATGTATGGAGACATAGAGACCTTGAACGTGCATGTGTGAGAGGTACACATGTATACGTGGGATGTGTGTGTGTGCGCGAGCGCATGATCGAGATAAAAGAAAGAAGACATAAGTCATAAGATTAACGACATGGGAGCAAGAAACGGATCGGTATGACAATATGCATGCATGTGAGAATGCAGGGAAGAAGGCCCGACAATTGAGCATGTGTTTTTGTCTTTAAGAGATAGTGGGGTGGGCTGGAGCATGCATCTATGGCGAGCAGAGGGAGTGAGGCGCAACGATTGTGCAAAAGAGATCAACCTATAAATGCATATGTATGAAGAGACATATATAGCATGGGTGATAGCACTACAAAAAAATGACACATCCGTGACATTTTGGGCCCAACGAATTTTTTTTCTGTCATACATATGACACTTCTATGACGATAATTGTGACAAAACCCGGTATCATCATAGATGTGGTGGGCTCCTAATTCTATGACAAAAAATCATGATAGAGAATGGGCTTTTCGTCCTGGGCGGGCCGGAGACGCAGCTGCATGACATTCTTTGGGCCGTCCATGATGGAAAAAACCATGGTAGAAGCGTGGGGGAGGAAAATTTCGGGGAGTTGCCGGTTACGGTGGGAGGTCGGGGACCGAGCGATGCACGTTTCTCTCATACGTACACACGTGTGTGCGAGGCGTTGGCTCTAACTGAACCCGAGCGAGGCGTTGGGTTCTAACTGAACCCGAGCGATTGCACTGCAGGCTACACGTTACTGAACCCGAGCGATCGATCGACGGCTGTTAACTGAACCCAATGGAGTGGTTCCTTCGCTACTGCTGCTA
>NC_041387.1:64064338-64085046 GCF_002162155.2 Triticum dicoccoides | reverse complement strand
GGGGGGGGGGTGGTGGATGAACAGTGAGCGGTGTCGGTGCCTCTGGATGAACAGGACCCCGTGGTGTGGAGGGCTGGATGAACAGAAGACGGTGGAGGGGTGGCCGTGGAGGGGTGGTTGAACAGGACCCCGTGGTGTGGAGGGCTGGATGTACAGTAGACAGTGGAGGGCTGGATGAACAGTAGACGGTGGAGGGGTGGTTGAACAGTAGACGGTGGAGTAGCGCGCGGTGGAGGCTGGATGAACAGGAGCCCGTGGAGGCTGGAGGAGGTCGACGGTAGCCCGTCGAGGCTGGAGGAGGTCGGGTGGAGATGAACAGTATCCCGTGGAGTCCCGTTTTGCGGTACGCCACACCCCTCCCGATGAACAGGACCCCCGTTTCGACCGTAGCACTCCAACACAAGTCCGTTTCGTCCGCTTTGCGGTACGCCACACCCCTCCTGATCAACAGGACCCTCGTTTCGACTGTAGGAGGTCTGTTTCGTCCGTTTTGCGGTACGCCACACCCTTCCCGATCAACATGACCCCCGTTTCGACCGTAGGAGGTTCGTTTCCTCCGTTTTGCGGTACGCCACACCCCTCCCGATCAACAGGACCCCCGTTTCGACCGTAGGAGGTCAGTTTCCTCCGTTTTGCGGTATGCCAGGCCCCACCCGATCAACAAGATCCCGTTTCGAACGTGGCCGATCGAACACAGGGTCGTTTCCTCCGTTATGCGGTATGCCAGGCATCGTTTCCATCGCCTTTTCCGTACAAGCCCTCCCGATGAACACGACCACGCATTTCGTTCCGACCCAGCCGGTTGGCTTCCCATGAACACGACGACGAAGCTGTTTCTCCGTTCCGACCCAGCCATGTACGTATGCGCGAGTAGGCGTTTGAGACCCTGCCCGTATGTACGTACGTGGCTGTATTTTCTTTCTTGCACCCTCGCCGTTGTATGTACGTGTACATGCTACGTGTGCGCCTCTACTATCATACAGGCGCCTCTACTATGACACGTGCGTGCCTCTACTACAACACGTGCGTGCCTCTACATCGACCGGTATGTACGTACACATTCGCGACCAGAATGACAACGCTACGTACGCTTCGACCAGGTGGGTCCCGACTGTCAGGCACTTCCTTGCCTGCAAAGATGTAGCTGGTGGGTCCCAGTAGTCAGGGGAGCGAATCGTTTTGGGTTTAATTTTTGCCCGGACGCACTTCCTTGCGTGCGAAGGTGTAGCTGGTTGGTCCCAGCAGTCAGGAGGGAAACATTTTTTTTGCGAAATACTGTGGCCCGTCTGGCGGGTCCCTGCTGTCAGGTGGAGGAATCATTCTTTTCCGCGTAATAAGGAGGCACTTCCTTGCTGCGGCCGTGGACCCAGCTGTCAGCCTCTCGACGTACAGTCCACGTCCGATGAAAGTCGTTCCTTGACCACGTTGACCACACTGCGCCGAGAGCACCAGGGCGGTGGACGACGGTGAGGCCTAGGAAGGGGACGACGCGGAGCCGGTGAAGACGCGATAGTGGATGCCCACGCGGAGAGGAGTATGAGTATTCACTCGTTCGGCTGCGGTGTGAGGCTGCCGTCGCCGCAGGTCCTGCCCTAAGGTGGGAATAGTAGGGGGCAGTGAGGCCTCCATGGCAGCACAGCCGACCACGGGAGGCAGAAGTAGGCGGCATGACCGGCGCTGCTTTGGGTGCCTGGAGCAAGAAGTCCAGAGGTTGAAGAAGCACTACGGCCGTTGGATGGACATCATACGGTCACTGGAGCTAGAATCGTTCATATTGACTAAGTTGACAAAGCCCCCCGTCCCCGTCAACTTAGTAGGCCCACAAGTCAGCTTCCCACCAAGGTGAGTCCCAGCTAGCAGGGGGACTATTCATTTTTTGTGCGTAATAAAGAGGCACTTCCGGTGGGTCCGAGCTGACAGCGGGGGGAACGTTTTTTTCGTGAAATACGGTGGCCCGTCCGGTGGGTCCCAGCAGTCAGGGGGAAACGTTTTTTCGCGAAATAAGGTGGCCCGTCCGGTGGGTCCCTGCTGTCAGGTGGAGGTATAATTATTTTGCGCGTAATAAGGAGGCACTTCCTTGCGGTTGCCGTGGACCCAGCTGTCAGCCTCTCCATGTACAGTACTCTTCTGATAGAAGTCGGTCGTTGACCACGTTGACCACGCCGCGCCGAGAGCAATAGGGCAGTGGACGACGGCGACGCCTAGGAAGGGGACGACGCGGAGCCGGGGAAGACGCAGCAGTGGAAGCCCGCGCGGAGAGGAGTACGAGGGTTCACTGGTTCGGCTGCGGTGTGAGGCTGCCGTCGCCGCAGAATAACAGGGGGTGTGGATGAGTGGAGGGATGACCTGGCCAGCGGTGGGAGTAGTATGGGGGCGGTGAGGCCTCCGCGGCAGCACAGCCGGCCATGGGAGGCAGGAGCAGGCGGCACGACCGGCGCTGCTTTGGGCAGCTGGACCAAGAAGACCAGAGGTTGAAGAAGCACTACGGCCGTTGGATGGACATCATACGGTCACTGAAGCTAGAATCGTTTATATTGACTAAGTTGACAAAGCCCTTGGTACGCTCCAACTTAGTAGGCCCACAGGTCAGCCTCCGAAACGGTGCGCCCCAGATGTCAGGGGGAGGAATCATTTTTTGGGCGGCCGAAACTAAGAATATCCGAGATTGAAGAAGAAGGATGACATCCGTTGGATAGATATCCAACGGCCACTGCTGCTAGAACTGTGTTGACTATAATAAGTTGACAAAGCCTTGCATACGCGTCAACTTATTTTTTTTAAGGACGCGTCACTTAGTAGGCCCACAAGTGTGGCAGAGAACTTATAGCCCATTTGCGTTTTGTAAGAATGTACAACCCACTTTTGAATTCTAATGAAATTTACAACAGCCCATTTACAGTTTGTTAAAAGTACAGCCCATTTTCTAGCTAGGACAACGATTAATAATTTCAACTAACCGTTGAAGATAGAATTTAATAAAATTTCTCATATTTTGTTGGGATCCGAAATATTTTTATCCCGAAATTTCTAGTCAGATCTATTATATACTTAAGACAGAAGTCAAATAAGCCATCACGTTCATCCACACGGATTAAATTATCTTAACCACTAATTTTAGATATAAACGGTTAAGATCTAAAAATGTAAACGTTACATACAAATATCATGTACATGCATTATTTTGGACATATCAAGTCTGCCACGTACATGTGCCTATGAAAAAGTCCAACGCAAGCACGCTTCGCATAGGCCAAAGCTAGCTAGGCTACCTGAAAAAAGTTTTTCTTTTGCAGGTTACAAATAGCTAGCTAGGCAATCGTACACGTTTAAATGTTACGTGCAACCATGAGGTGTAGATCCATTACACTGAAAACTTTGCGACGCCAGCCTGACTCGGACACACACGCCCATGCAAACAGAGAGACAGTCCAATGCACATACGTTTATATGCACCAGCAAGGCAGGGTTATGTGCACATAGATGCATGCATGCATACGAATAAACTAAAGTTTTTTTTTGCCAGAGACACCAATCGTTGTGTCCGTATGTACATGTTGCCTGTTTGTTTTTGAATCAAAAAATATACCAAGCCAATCTAAAAAAACAAGCCTAATATAATCAAGTGAATGCAGAATACAAACATCGACTCCATACTTTCGAAGATGATTTGAATTTTAGGGGATTCCAAAATACAAATCAATGGAATTTATATAGAATTTCGAATTTGTTTTATGCATGAACTTAAAATGAGAGTTGCGTAAAACCATTGTAAGATACACATACAAAGCTAACATCAGTTTTTCTCGGAAAAAAAATCTAACATCAATTGGGCTGTTAGAACCATAATCACGTTCTTTCAAGAAAATTTACCAGGGAATCTTTGCATGTACATGGAATTGACAAGGATATATATATGTACTTATAGGATATTAAGTCTATTTTTTAAACCTATAACGGAACAACTGTTATTAGAACAAAAATCAAATACAAACATTTCTGCATAAATTTCGAAATAAAGGTAAAAGGTAGATTTTTTCCTAGAAAAAACATGTACGAAGCCCATAAGTAGCTTGATTGTATAATAAAATCTATTATTATTTTCACAAAAAATCTATTGTATTATTAAGACCATAGAAAAGGAACGATGGAGATTCAACGTTGTGGAGTTTTGAGATAAGAACGGTAGAGGTTCATCAGAAGTAAATCATCTGCAAAGCACGTACCATACGGATTTTATATATGGAACAAGTGCAATCTAACATAACTTGATAGATTACGATGGAATTCAAAACGTGTGAAACAACTTTTGCCGTCTGCACATGCCAGGTAGAGCCACATTATTAAAAAAGGTCCTGATGGACTGCCTATCTCAAAATAAAAAAAAAAATTGATGTACTGCCAAACCGGGTGCAGTCCGATTGTATCAATGTAGCACAACACGGTTGCATGTTGGAGCTGTACACCGGTCAGGAGTTGTATTGCATGCTATGATGTCACTGCTGATATCAGCAATCTAGAAATTAAACAAGTTTGCTTTGTACATGAGTGTTGCAGCATGATTTTTTTCTTCAGAAAAAGAGGATGACCCCCGGCCTCTGCATCTGGGCGATGCATACGACCACTTTATTAATTGTTCTTACAAGACCTTATAAAGTCATACAACAGTAAGACTAAAGCCGCCGTCTAAGAAACAAACTGTCGCTACACCTCTCCCGTTGATGAAAGGGCTGAGATAGCCTGGGCCTAATACCAAACAGACATCGCAGCCAAGCCTAACATCTAAGACCTGAGACCCCAACCTAGCCACTTGCCGGGTCTGGGGCACACACTGGTCCGGCGTGCTCTTAGAGGCCGCCGCCGCCAACTGCCACCGCTCCATCTTCAGAACTGTATTGATGCATCAACCTTGCTCGGTCCAGCTATCGTCGACGCCACCACGGCGCCCAATGACACCTTCTCCATGCGCGCAAACAGCTGAACACGTCGCGGTCGCCACTGATACACCTCAGCGCCATGCTGCCAAGTACCACCAGCCGACACAAGTTGAAGCCCTTGGAGGATCTGCCGTGCGTAGCACCTGCCGACCAGGCATGACCAAGCATAGCACCTGTCGATCAGGCATGACTTGACATCTCCACCGAAGCTCCATGCAAGACGAAGCCGCTCCACCTCCCGCCTCTGACTTCCAGCGCTGCTCCACAAAATGATCATCCCAAGAGAGAAACGACACCGCAGTGCCGTCATCGTCCGGTCTGGAACACCAGATCGTAGGGTTTCCCCCGGAGCAATACGAGTGGGTCGACGGTAGTCACATGACGATGCCTTCATCAAGGTAACAACGTGGAACGCCGTCATCGCCCGCCGTCGGTTCGATTTTCACCGGCAACTACGTCTTCCCGACTCGCAGCTGGTGCCAGATGACGGATCCCGAGATCTAAACACCCAGCCTCAGGCCGACCACCTCTGACGGAAGAGATGACCACCACCGCCGGCTGCACCGGTCAGAACAGATCTGATCGGAGGTGCCGCCGACGAAACCACCAGGCCCTCCATGCCGCTGTCGCCGATCTGAAGGCAGCATGCACGCCACCGCAACCAAGCCGGCCGCCGCCGACCGCAGCCGCCGCCACCGCCCGAAGGCGTAGCGCCCGTAGTCCTGGCCTCCACCGCGCCAAGCCGTCGCCGTCCGAGGACGGGCCGGCCTCCCGCCGCCTGCAGCCATCCGCCGCGCCGCAAATCCCAGATCGGTCGCGCCACCACACGCCTTGGGGTCCGCCCCACCCCGGAGACGCGTGAGAGAGGAGATCCCCCGCCACCGCCGTCGGCCCCCGGGCTTAGCCCGGCGGCGTCTTCCGGCGGCGGCGGAGGGAGAGGAGGAGGGAGTTTGCGGCGGCGGCGGCTAGGTTTCTGACAGCTTGAGTCGCCCTAGGGGGGAGGACGACGCGGGGGAGTAGCGGAGCCCTATAAAAATGGGGAGATTTTCACTTCCCGGCCTCTGCATCAACTAAGGATGCATACGGCCATTTTAGTATGAGTACCAAGATAAACATGGTCCTTAGAATTTTTTAAATGAGTATCAAGATATTTCTTGATGAGTGGTTCCACCACATATCAAGCTCGAGCCTCAATAAACGGGGGAAAACCCCTGTGCATCACCTGACAATTCTGGGAATTGAACTCGGGTCGTTGGGTTGTACAACCACATACCCAACCACTGAGCCAAGGCTCTCTCTGCAGCATGAATTTGGTTAGTTTTTTTTCCCAGCGTAGCCAAGTTATAGTTGTACTATGAATTTTGTTATTTTTGGATGGTTTTCTATAGAGCATTTGAGGGATTTCACTATACCAAATATTGCACGATATGCACGATCTTTTTTTTAACTGATTTGGATAAAGTGTAAATGTATGTTTTAACTATGTACATGTATAATAAAGTTTATATACGAAAGACTTATAAATACGAGATCAAATCTAAAACTAAATGTGTGATAAAATAAAATAAAATGATGTGTCAACTTGCATGGGTTATTTAGTGTCTTAACATACACGGGTTAGAAAATATATTGAGAAAAGATAAAAAAATAATGGATTTTACTGCACCGAATATTAGGCACTTGATTGAGATACATACAATCTACTTTTGTTGGTTGGATAAAGAGAAAATGTAAGATATAAGTATGTTCATATATATACTGAACTTTTATATTAGAGATTTATAAATATGAGCTTAAACCAAAAAAAAGTGTGATTAAAATAAAATAAAATGCCGTGTCAACTTGCATGGGTTATTTGGATGAGTCAACTTTCACGTGATTATCGTTCTCTTAACTATTAATGAAATATTACGGTCAAAGATTACAATTAGAAAAAATGTACCTAAAGTTTGTAAAGAAATAACTAGGGAATAAGTTATTTTGATCATGCTACAAATATAAGTCGTACCTAAATGACATTGCCTCTGTTAGAAAGAATAAGCTATCACGATGGTACAGAGTGAAAGAAAATATTCTAGAAAATATAATAGGTATACCATAGGAGAGGCCGTTACAATGAGATAAATATGAATCTAGGTGATGATAGTGCATACCCACTCCACTTACCAAGAGCTATGCCTACTCTTTTTTTTCTCGTAACTATATTGCCGTATATAGAGAAGTGAAATAGGCAAAAAGAACACGAGCATGATCAGAAAAATAGACTAAGGTTAAAGTGACTGAGAGAGAAAGTAAAAATAATCATGTGCATGTCCATGCAAAATATCATGTAAGAAGAATTGACTTATCAATAAAGGGTGTGGGAGTGACTATCATAAATGAGGAAAATCTAATCATTTTGCTTTTGTATTTGTAAATGTTAGAGATAATAGTTCATGAAAAGTATGTTATAAGTCGTTTTGGTTGTGGGAAATAACATAGGGAATAAAATGACACAATGTTTTTATGAGCCTTCAATACGTCAATTGATTCCCATCCGAAATTTCTCTAGAAGATAGAGACTGCTCATATTGTGATGCTATTTGTTGGTGTCTAATTTATCAAGGACAGTGAACTTTACTGGGAAAAATCACATTGTCAAATAAAATATGTAAATATGGTTAGACTCAAATTAAATAACACGTGACAAATTGAGCCGCGCAAATGCGCGGGTCACCCAACATAAATATAAATTTGTATTACGTAAAAATCCAACGAAACATTACGCGCGCAACAATGAAAATTTAAGATTTTCAAAATCCATAAAAAATATTTTATAAACTAATTTCGTGTTTGGTGCATTTTTTTATAGTTACTGCCCATTTTTTATAATTACATCTCATTTATTATTTTTGAACCTCATTTTCCTGTTAAGCCTAATGCATCCCTCCTAGGAAAGATTTGCAGCCCAGCGGGGTGGAGAATAACAAGTTGACCTTGCCTGGGTATTCCTCAAAAAGACGTATAGCTGGGCTAGCCATTTTCATCTTGAAAAAAGTAGTATCTGGGCTGGATATCTGGCCTGTGCTAGACGGGCCACAGCCCGCCCAGTTAATACCCCGCTCTCCTCTGAACAACAACGAAATCATCGCCAAGAAAAACTCTGCAGTGCTCACGCCTCAAAAACACAAATACTGCTCGAGCTGCTTGTTCCCAGCTGTCGGCCGCACCTTGTGCAATTCTCTCGTTTATATTGACTAGATAGGTTGACAATGGTGTGGGACCGTGATGTCAGGAAACCAGGAGAAAGCAAAAAAAATAGTTGTACATAATAAGGAGGCACTTGCGTACGTACGGCTATCGCCCTAGTGGGTCCCTAGTGTCATCCAGTCAAATTAAAGTCATCTCCTGAATCCTCATGTTCGTTGACCATGTTAACAATGCTCGCCGCCACGGCGAGCGCAACAACTCGAAGGACAACGGAGAGGGCCTCGCGGGCCCTACGGAGGTCTGATACAGCGCCCGCTGCTCATTCAGGAAGCCAGGATCATCAGACACCTATGAGCACCTTCGAGAAACTGAGACGGCATGAAACGGTAAGGCCGCGCTTGGGAGCTCTGGTTTATTTCAAACTTGTATTAACATACAAGTGTAATTTACTCGTCATCGGAAGGCCTGAGGTCTGTAAGTAAAACCGGCGGGTTACACATGTAATTTGAGAGACCAGTGTATATTTTACGAGCACTGCTATATGGACGACATTACCAGACGATACATGCACGACGTGCGTATCATGCCATCCATGGGCAAGGCTGAAACAACAGCTAACGGCTGGATTAGCAATCGTCCGAGTGTCGTTCAGCGTTTTTATCGTGTGTGAAGTACTTCCGATATTTTACTAGTCGAAATCGACCAACCAAGCGCCTTCGCCCGAGACCATCTACTTTAATTTATAAGCGTCAGTTTTACAAGCGGTTTTGGTTGGAAAACGACGATTCAATCACGGCCTAATATAATGAGTTGGTCGGAAGATCATATGGTTTCACGTCTAACCTACCCGACATGTTGTATAGGCTATGAATGAAACATCAGACGATGAACTTCTTACGCACGGAAACAACAGAAGAGGATGATCTTCTTAACAAGCAAATCACTGGCATTAGATCGACATGCAAAACAATACAAAGCATTATTCTCAGGAGGCACGGTGAACAGCTCGTGATGCCGCATGCCACAACATTCCAAGCTCAACTTTGTAATCAAACACAAGGCCTGGCATTACGTAGACAATATTCAGAACAAACTCTTAACACAGGAATATCTCAGTAGAGTAACTATTTACTTCTAAACTAAACACAGGAATAGGAAAAAACACTCGACGCTACTCCCAGCAAGGGCGTCCCACTCAAAAATATCAAATGCATGTCTTCTGGCTAACATCAATGAGCAAATTTTGACAAGATTTTCCAATTCCAATATATTAAACTAACGTCTTCTTGCTAACATCAATGATGAAACTTTGACAAGATTTTCCCATTCAAAATATGTAATGCCTATGATCGTGTCCTGTCGTAGCTTCTTGTACTTGTTTGGGCACTTTTTGCCCAGGGCACTCCTCTTGTTGTTAAATTGTCAATGGTCTCTGCAGACTAGTCATGTCACCGGTGTCTAATAATACTCTGTAAAGCTTCTCGGTGATTCCTTCTGTAATGTACCGCAACCAGTGACTACTTCTTTTTGCAAAGTGGAACGTCCAACTGGACCCAGTAACGCAACAGTTTGCCTTGGACACATTGGCTCCTTTTGTGCAATTCAACTAAAATCGAAGTTGAAATAAAACTGAGCTTTAATTTTGATATCCCTGTAAGCAACAATAGGTATAAGGGAAACAATTACTGAGAAATAACGGTTGATGACTTGTCTTAATGAGAAACAAAGCAGGAGAGTAGCAATTCTCCATCAGCGTGATTCATTCATATTGACTGAGACATTATCTTAACAATGCCTTGTTTCCACATGTATAAAGAACGACAAAGTAGAAAAGTACCATTCCTAAAACAATGCAACTGATTCATTTTTAAAGAGACATTATCTTAACAATACCTTGGTTAAACATGTAGAAAGAATTACAAAGCAGGATAGTACCATTCCTAACAAGTGTTGCAGTTTTGAACTAAGATTCAGTAGTTAATTAATTCTGAGAGTGGCATTGCTTAATTTTACCAGCGGCATTAGATTAACGAAAAGCATAAACAGTTTTAGGGGAGAGTGGGCGCAATAACAATATGTGCTTCCATCTACTTATAAAGGGGGTGATGCAGAGTTTGTTGTAACAAAGCAACAAGCATCATGTCCGGGGTGGTCCCATTTTTGTTCACTATATAATGGGTTAAGACAGCAATACAATAGCTTCAATTCAACATTTATTTAAAACAGTACCAATACAGGTAGCACAACATCTCAAAGCACACTGCACAATCATGTGGATGATGGCCTGTACTGACCTTTCATGAGAACACCAGGATAAAATATGAATCAGCTAACACGAATAGGAAATCCAATCTCCTTTTGTGCAGTTGCACTGAAATCAAGCAAAGTATTTCGCGTAGTGAAGCAAAATGTCGCAATAGCAACAAGTTGAATAGATATCATGTGGTTGAGACTAAGATTTGAAACAACTCGACAGGAACACTGGAAACAAATCTCGGATCTCCTTTTGTGCAGTTCCACCAAAATTAAGCAAAGTCACCGGTGTGACATTCAAGTTGAACTGCACAAGACACTCTTAAGACATAAGTGTTTCTAGTAGCGAAGCAAAATGTCGCAATAGCAACAAGTTGAATCGATACCCCTGTTTTAACAGAGGCAAAAAGGAAACAATTACTTGCCGATAAAGGAGGATGAAACAAACGGTGACAGAAAGAAGCATCTAACTTATCTTGGATGGAAAACAAAGTAGGATAGTAGAATTTCTAAAACGGTTGCATTGATTCATATTAACAGAGACACTCTCTTGAAACAACATTCGTTAAAAACTGTAATTTACTTTTAAAGTGGCATTACTTCAATTTTCCGGCAGTATTCTTAGATTAACAACAACAAAATAGCTGTATGGGACATGCTAGCACCATGTGCGTCCACACGTATAAATGGGTGATGCAGAGTATGTAGCCAAGCAGCATATCTGTGTTGGTCCCATATTTGTTCTTTTTGAACTTTTTTCCTATGTGAGGACAACAAATCTAGTCCTGCACAAACTACCCAACCCCCCTAGTTTCTTTCCCTTTTCAACAAAGAGATCGGTTCCTTACATATGTGTGTACTGGGTTACCCCCTTTTTCCCTTTTCGACCAACAAAGCGGCTGGATAGCCAGTCTATACTACTTTTCCTCCCTCCTTTCCTCATTGAACCATGTCCTAGATTCATGCTCCACCCCACTGTACCTTTATTTCTTCTTTGAACCAAGACCTAGATTCAACTACAGATCGAAAAAGATCAACATGCGGCTAGAGCAACGACGGTTTCAGAGAAACTTATACCTTAGGGTCGTCGGGATGTGGCAAGGCGTGCGGCGGGTGGCCGGATCTGCCCACACTATGTACAGCAGTGAGGAAGAAGGGGTCGGTGGCCCTCCCGCACAGGCGCTAGGTGAAAGAGAACAGCGTAACCGGCAGTGGATTGCCTCCCTCGCCGAAGGCGATAGAGTTAACGCTGCACCTCCTCCCCTTCCCAGTGCGACGGGATACAGATGCCTCCTTCACTAGCTGTGAGGGGGGAGAGAGAGACAAGAGGCCAACGCAATCTTGTTTAGATCTGGTGAAGAGAGGGTGAGAGACTATGAATATAGCAAACCGTAGCAAATGAACGCTGAGCCTCCAGCGTGTAACATATATGTATTGCGGCGAGCGTGTGGAGAGTGCAAACCCTAGCGAACAAGCATTGAGGCTCCCGCTTATATTATATACTTGTGGGAGCTTAGATGTGATATCCTAAAATAACATCTAGATGTGAATTAGACAAACTGATTTTCTAACATACCAAGAAAGAAAACTCGATCAAAAACACGCCCCTGCTTCCAGGTCGCGAGAGTCGTTGCGCACACACACATAGACATAGACATGCATATCCGTGTTTACGTAAAATTCCATTTCCATCTCCATCTCCAATCATATTTGTCCAACTGGCACATTATTTACGTTGTTAATTATATACGCAACAATATTAACGTACATCATCTCTTGTTTGCGCACGTCCGGACCGCTGCCACGGCCGGTCCTGACCAACCCGAACCCTCTTCATCACCCGCCCGTGCTTCCCGCCCGAAACGGTCAGTGTCGCATTCATGCCCGGCCAGAGCGGACGCGACCTCTCACTGGAGCCGGCATTGAAGCGGCACGCCAGCCGAGAGAGCGTCGCCCGTGCCGCTTCCGGGTGCACGCGGCTGCTCCGCGTTCAAAGGTCGCAATAGCCGGCTACAACATGCATGTAAAAAGTTCTTGGGAGTCCATGCTACAGTTAGCTGTCCTCCCCTAACTCGTCAATCTCTTCCAGTAGTGCTAGTAGTACTCCATGGCGCGATCCATCGACAAGCAGGCGGGAAAGATACCATATACTCGGTTTGCGATGAGTGGCATGCCGAGCGACCATGTGGGGTCGAGCCGTGGAGGAGGGTGAGACACGAACACGACAGACGTGATTTAAATGTTAGTTTTGCTCGATGGCGCGATCCAACGAAATGAAACGTTGGTTTCTCTCCGTTTCCATTTTTTCTCCGGAAAAACGGAAACTTTCCACTCCATTTTCATTCCTATTCCAAGGTTTCCCCGTTACAACATTCCATCAAATACAAAGGAAAACTAACACGCATGCTGATGCATCTCAATGATTCATAGATCATACCCAATATTTACTTCACAACTAAAGAAAAAAGTTGTGAGAGCGTGTATGAAAGAAAAACTACTGATGGGGTCACTACGACTTAAACCCTAAACCCTAAACATGATTTAATTCCCTGGCCAGGTAGAACCTGTCGAAGGAAAGACGGCTGGCACCCTCGGATCATACGATGCTTTTGTGCAGTTCCACTAAAATCGACCTGAGCATCCCTGATGGCAAAGATATTGAAGAAGTGTGATTAGAATAATAGTACTGGCACTAGTTCATGAGACATAAACTCATCACAACTAGAAGCTGATAGAAGTAGAGAAAGATCGACATAGAGATGGAGCTACGGCAGTGGAGCAAGCCGGCTCCAAAAGGAAGATGGACTACCTGGGACGTCGGGCTGTACCTAGAAGGGCTGTTGGGACGCGGCATCGGCCCATACCATGGTGACCCCCGATTGGGACGCACCAACTGTGAGTTTTCTCCCTCGATGATGTCGACCGCGTCTACGAGAACATTGTTCCCTTCCCCCAGCTGCGGGATTAGGCTCGTCGTTCTATGCTTGTGAAGAGAGCAACCTTAGCAAGCAGGCTTGTAGCTTAGGCTCCTACTAGTGTATATATAGTGGTTCTTTTTCTCTCCATATCAACCATTTTATATTGCGTACGTGTCATTCAAGAGTGAAATGATGGTTGCTTCTTCCGACTAACTTATTGTGTGATTTGACTGCTCCTTAGTGGCCCCTACACATACTCCCCCTACGTGTATGCAACAGTCACACGTACACATGGACGCAAAAACGTGCGCGACGCCCTAATGCATGCATGTCCGAGCACACGACGAAACACACACGGTCACGCTAAGTGCTCAACCTGCACGTGCATGCACACACATACTCAGTCAGGGTGAGCTAGTGACTGTATAAACACCGGAAAATATATATATTGAGCGCAATGAGTGTATTATCAAGTCCACTGACCGTATTTTTACAAATATGTAGTGACAGATAGTGTATTTATCTCATTTGAAATTAATCCATATTAACTAGAGAGGAGGCAGTATGGACTAGCAGTACTTGCGCGCGGTGGCTCGCAGGACAAGGAGAAACTTTTGACTAATGCAAGCTCTCCCTCGCTCAGGCGGTGGACGTGCAACAGTTAATTCGGTGTCAGATTGCCAGAAGCATACACTATACTACTAGTGCTACTATTGTTCGACTTCCCGAATAGGCGAACAGCCAAGCACAAAGTTTACTAGTACTAGTACTACTAATATAGTCTATAAAGGTACGTACTATACTAGTACTAGGAACCGGATGGAGGAGCGTCTGCACTCTTATTATAATTTTAAAATGTGATAAAGCAATCTTCAACACATTTGGTTCTCTTCGAGGGTTCCCGCATGTGATAATGGAAGTTGATTGCATGGAACACTCACCACAATTCTCGCTTAATTCTGGCTCATATCCTGTTACAAATAGTAGCGCTCGGTAATATTTCCTCTTTTTTTGTTATTCAGCATGTAAACAGGCCAGCAAACCTTGCAGCGCATCTTCGTGCGAACCGTGCTTGCTGCACTTTGAATGTGGCCGAGAGCTGGCTTGATGAAACACCTCGCTTCCTACTTATTTTTTTGCGGGGTACCTTGCTTCCTAGTGACCAGTGTCTTGGCTGATCGTCCTAAGAATGCTTATATATGAATAAAGCTCTCTCATTTACCCGCAAAAAATATTAAGCCATATTAATCAGAAAGGAGGGAGTATGGACTAGCACTACTTTTTGGTGTGTCCCATCAACTCGCAGAACGAGGAGAAGCTTGCAGGACAAGGTGAAGCTCGCTTACGCCTTTTGACTAATGCAACCTACCCTCGGTGGACATGCATCAGTCCATTCAGTGTCAGATTGTCAGAGGCATACACTGTAGTACCCAACATGCGGAGTACCATCATTGTTCGACTTCACGAAGAGGCGAAGAGCCAAGCGTAGTAGTACGAGTAGTACTACTACTAGAACCGCATCATGGAGCGTCTGTACTCTTATTTTTTTTTCTCTGATAAAGTACACGTTTATTCCGGAGAAGGGCGGAAAACGACAGCCCAACATGTAATGAATGATATCGATCAACCAACCATGCTCGAATATATCTTGGCCTCCATGCGAACCCGTCTGTGTGTTCTCGCTCCTCGTCTCTCTCAAGGAACGGCGGGTTGGCTCTTTGCCGTCAATTGAGATCGGTTTGCTCACACTCCTGTCCCACATGTCAGTTATATACCAAGAGGAGGTGCGTTGACCGGCTGGACATACGCGTACTTGGTTTTGAACCTTCATACTACTCCTCCCTCTGTCACAGTTTACAGGGCGCGCTTCATTATGATGCATTTCTCTCAATGCATTTCCACCACCAGAGAGACTTTAGACACGTTTAGTTTAATGCTCAATTAATTAGGGCGTGGTAACCACAATCAAGTCCACAATTTTCTCTCCATGTACTCTGTACTACTCCTACGGAGTGGAGTAAGTGCATGCATGTGTGTACCCGGGGTGGAAGCACTGCATGCATGTGTGTACGCATTATTCCCTCTAGTAATAGACGCCGTGCTATAACTACCAATGCTATTTTTCAGGACGATCGCTAGTCGCCTTGGTCCCACAGATCTTTTTTCTTTTTTCTGAAGCGCGCTGTATAAACAGTGATGGATGGAGTAGTATGAGCGGATTCAAAGAAGAGCGTATTGATGATTGCTTGTTCAGAGCAACTTACAGCGGGAAAGGTGGGGCTTACGATTTGACTGCTCATTACTCACTATTAATGCGGCGCAACGACCGGGCTGAGTCTCCCATGCGGTTGTGCACTACCCCCTCGGTTCTTAAATATACTCCGGAGTATATTTGTCTTTCTAGAGATTTCAACGAGTGACTACTCAAATATTTGTCTTTTTAGAGATTTCAAATGGACTGACACATACGGATGTATATACATATTTTAGAGTGTAGATTCTCTCATTTTGCTCCGTATGTAGTCACTTGTTGAAATCTCTAGAAAGACGAATAGAATATTTAGGAACGGAGGGAGTACACATATGAAGCAAAATGAGTGAATCTACACTCTAAAATATGCCCGTTTGAAATTTGTAAAAAGACAAACATTTAGGAACGAAGGAGTATAATTTTGTGCATGGCACATGGACCCGGATGATGAAGAGGCTTCTGGCAATGCCACCAAGCTTCCATCATTTGTTTACATAATTGACGTACTATACAAATAATTTTCTAGCGAGACATGAAATTGTACAATGGTGTGAGCTTTCAGCTTCTGTTTCGCGTGTCTTGCCATCGATGCTCTTTCGGAAACAATAAAAAACTAACTTCCTTGCTAATGCATGTCAATTATTAGTAGATCAGAGCTAATAATTACATCACAACTGAAGATAGAGTTGTGAGAAGGTGTTAAATTAAATTGATCCATGCTTTCATTGCAGCAACGTCCCCCCAGCTCTGTCTAAATCAACAAGGCATGTTGGGAAAAAAGTAGCTATCTGGAGCATGCAACATTCCGATCATTTTGTGCAGTTCCACTAAAATAGAGCTGAGCGTCCCTGTTCCAAAGATATTAAGTGTGATTACGATAATAGAGGACTGCTGATGAAGCAATAAACATATAAATAGAAGCCGGTCACCTTTGTAGTCTCTCTTAAGACTAACTAGTTGGAGAAGATTAGGCTCGGAGTTGGATGAGGAGGATAGAGCAAAACCAATCTCCCTTTGTGCAGTCGCACTGAAATGTAGAGACGTTGCCCATGTGACATTTTAGTACAACTGCACAAAACACTCTTAAGAAAAAAGTGATTTGCGCAGTTCACCAAAAGGTCGCAATAGTAACAAGGTGAAATGGATAGCCCTGTTTGCAAAAAAGAGGTAGAAAGGAAACAATTACTGGCCAATAACAATTGATGACACATGTGGCGACAAAGAAGAAGCATATTCCTTGCCCTAAGGGAAGATAACAACACGGTTGTGTTTGTCTAAAACGGTGTGAGGATGAGAATGCAATATGGAAAGTACGTTGGACGAGCTACATTTTGGGCAAAGAACTATGGAAGATCCACATGCAGCGACATGGGAAGACGGGCGGTGGAGCAAGGCCGGAGGGGATACCTGGAGGTCGTCGGGATGTAACTAGGTGAGCGGCGGCGGACGGAATCTGCGAGCAGGTGGCGCAGGCCCTGCCGCGCCGGAGCTTGGTCAGAGAGAATGGCATGTACCGCAGATCGGAACATGCTGCCTCGGTGCCGTTGAACGGAGAAACGATGCACTTCGTTCCTTTCCCCGGCGGACGGGATGCGGCCGGATCAGTGACCAACGGTGAGAGAGAGAGAGAGGCCACCGCACTCCCTTTCTCCCGGCGGACGGGGTGCGGCTGGATCAGTGACCAACGGTGAGAGAGAGAGAGAGGCCACTGCAGCCTTGTGTGAGATACTTTGAAGAGCGACAAACCAGGCACGCAAGGCTCCATTGTATATAGTGAGCGGAGTACCTTTTTCTCCACAAAAATCGTTTTATATTCTATGTACGTGCCATTGAGCGCTATAACTTTATTTAAAAATAAGGCGGCAACACGTCACGTCAAACTTTGTTTTGTGCAGGCGTGGTACACGACCTCCCTAGGTAAACAACCGCTACAGGTGTTCAAATTAGCACGTGGGCTGCCATTTCGTAAAGAAATGAGCTCCACCATGTACCTGCGCGGGTGTGGCTGGGCACGAAGCGTGAGTACATGCACGGTGCACCTATTCTCTTCTTGTATTGTACACCACCTACGTGGGGTTGTGTGAGAGAGATAGAAACCTAGAGAGATATAGTGTGTGGGTTCTTGAGAGTTTTTTTGGGGGGGGGGTCAATCAAAAAATGTAACATATGCAATGTGTTGAAATAGAGTCCTGGATATAACATATATATAGAGGGGGCAATCCATGAGAAGAGAGTGGAGGTATCACCGGCTTGAGGTGTCTATAGAATCGAAAAGAGGGATGATGTGTGTGTGTGTGCACACGCGATTGATAAAGAGTGCCATTGAATTTGTGTGTGCCCATGTCAAAGATATAGAGTGGCTGGCCTACTGGAACTTGAGAGGGGACATGTGCAGTTTGTCTTTGTGGCATGGATACCTACCTGCATCGCTCGACTATCGGTGTATGGTGGGGGAAGAGGGAGGCCCAATTAACTATAGAGGTACAATGGCTGGTATAGTGTGGAGGAGGAGAGAGGCCTACCTCATGTATTAAGGAGATCTATCTGCCTCATGTATTAAGGGAGATCGATCGGCATCCATGCATATGTGCAGGAGAGGAATAAGGTTGGGAGAGAGACAGAGCTAGAGTGTTGGAGGGGGTGGTAGTGGAGTTGCTTCTAACAAATGGTGGGATAGGCTTGCTAGACAAACAGAGGGCACGCCCGCAGTATCAATAAGAGAGGAGATGGATGCTTGTTGTCTGTGCACGTGTGTGTGAGAGACGGGTCAGGAGGCATGCACGAATGATGAGGGGGGACGATGTGGCTGTGGTAAGCAGACATAACTACATAGGAAGATCAATCGCCCTTTGTTAGAGAAAGGAGAGACATAACTTGTGAGGTACGTTGATCGATGGGGGGTAGTTAAAGTTGATCCAGGTATATGTTGGGAGATCGATCGGTATACATGCATGTGTGTGTTAGAAGCAAACGAGGCATGAGGAGAAGGATAGAGATAGATGGATGCATGTAGGAGGTGGTACGAGAGGCATACTATATCGAGCGGGGAGGAGTGTGCGAGTACAAGAACAATGAAAAGAGTGGTGGGAGTGAGGCATGGACGATGACAAGAGAAGAGGGGAAGCTTGTGTTTGTGCTAGGCACACCTCGCTAGAGAGGCATATCGATCGATGTGTGCCGTAAAGAAGGAGCTGGGGGGCCTACACACACCGTGGGTGAACGACCTAAAGTGAAAAGACGAATTTGCGCGATGGAGCTAGAGAATGCTGAGGGAGGGTGAGAGGGATGCGGGCGTGTGCATGCACAAGAGAAAGTTAGCGCTAGCTACAAGTATAAGAGGGTTGTGTGGGTGTAAAAGACGAATAGAGATCATATATACTTCATTATAAAAAGCGAATTCGGATATTTGAAGAATTTATCATAGTGTTTTAAACCGACGCATGTGTGAATATATATAACGGTGATACACATGGTGTGTTTATGAACATGTTATACTACATTTAATATATTTTATCTCTACTCTTATAAAAAACGGAGTTGTTGATGATGGTGTGCCTGCCATCCTGCATTATAGGCCGTCCGATTTATATCTGGCGGATGGCAAGGAAACTATGATGGTTGAAGTTGGCAACAATCATGATTGTAGATTCTTATTGAAATAGAGAAACAAATTCAAATTTAGTTTGAATTGCAGTGGTAGTATAGACATTTGGAATGCACTAAAATGTTGGTATGAGTAGGTTAGATGCATTATACAACAAGCGAAAAAATTTAATCGGACATAACATGGATTCATACTCCCTCCTTCCATCTATATAGGGCATAATGAGATTTTTAAGACCGCCTTTGACTATTGACAAGATTAATAGTACATGACATGCACAATGTGAAAATTATATCATTGAAAGAACCTTTCACAGATGAAGTTAACGGTGTGCTTTGTGTAAGTTGCATGTCATATACCATTGCTCTAATATTTGGTCAAAGTTAGCATCGAAAAACGCATTAGGCCCTATATAGATGGAAGGAGGGAGTAGCTTTGAATAGCATTTGTATAGTAAAACTGGGCAAGACTCTCTCTTTGTGTGGTGTGAATAGTTTTATTTTTTTCGTTTTCTTTTTGGTTGAGGGAAGTGCGAATTGATTTGGTACGTACAAGTACAATATTACTACATGTTAGGCTTGTCCCTAAAATTCAACCCTCGTCTTGTTATATCCCGAAAATTCAGATATCGTGCTCCCAAAACTGGCGCCTTCCCAACCCGCGCCTTGCCATCCCGAAATTACAACGCGCACGAAAACTCCCTCCAGCTGCCAAATCCCGACACGTGAAATCCCCCTTCTAACCCTGAGCCAAAAGGGCCGGTAGTTCAAATCGGTGGGGGGTAATTTTGTAACACACCCTACATTTTAGACAAGCGCGTCCCTAAGTCATGCTTCACCCCCTCCCATCGCCCCCTTTTCCCATTCTAAATCCCAGGCCGCCATAACCTCTCCGCTCCAGCCGCGAAACCCCACCCTCCTCCATCTGCCACGTCGCCGCTGCCCAGCCGGAGCCTCTTCCCCGACGACATCGTCCACCGCAATAGCTCGACATCCCTCGTCTACCTCCCCAGATGAGGATCCGTCGTCCATCTCGCCGTCCACCGGTTCAGTCGCCCCGTCCTCCACCTCCAAGGAGCTGCTCCGACGATCGCCTCATCTATCGCGGCTACTCCATCCCCACAGCGCCGCCTTAACCTGCTCCACGGGAACCGCGGCATCCTCAACGACTCCTCGGACGAAGCCGAGGCCTACTCGGCGCCACCAAAGAGGTTGTACACTCATCGCATCGCACCTTCTCCTTAACTCGACCTCCCGGCACCGACGGTGCTCCATCCCGCACCCCCATGGAGCGGCTACCTTGAAGCTGGCGCCACGGGCGACATCTCCATGGCGGCTCTCCCCCAGTGCGAGGCCCCTTCGGCGACGGCGTCCATACCAGCCAGATCTGCTGCTGCTGCTCTGGCTCTTGCTCGCTTGCTCGCGCTGCTGCTGCTGCTCCAGCTCTTGCTCGATCGCTCGCTCGCCCAGCTGCTGCTGCTGCTCTCCCCCTCGCTCGTGCTGCTGCTCTACTCTGATTAAGCCACACTTCAGTCGAATGAATCGACTTTTGGGTCAGTC